>NC_048219.1:32891769-32948864 GCF_002007445.2 Ailuropoda melanoleuca | reverse complement strand
TTTTTTTTAAAGTCTTACCTTTAAGATTCAGCTTTTTAGAATAGCTATCCAAACTATTGTAGCCTTTCTTTGTTAATTCTTGAGGATAGTGAGTTTTACGATATCTTACAATTCATGAGTATTATTTTTAAAATGGATGATCCTCCAAGTCCTCTAAAAGGCAGAGTCATATTGGGTTCTTCTTGGTTTTACTAATAGGTTAAGTTGGTAATTGGTGAGGCAAGTGAAGAAAAGTGCCGATAATAGAGTAGGCATTTTTCTAGGGTAGTTAGGTGTAAACCATTTCTACCTAGATTTACTGTAGCAAGAAAGGAGGTTTTTAGATATAGTTGTTGGAAAGGGTGCTTTTCATATGCTGGCTTTTGAGCCACTACATTTTAAAGGCTTCAGTATTGACATTTACAAAACTGGGTATTAGTAATTCAGTCAGCTAACTTTATACTTTTTTATTATTTGTATACACTAGGCAATCTTTCCCTTTCTAAGGCCGAGAAATAATTATTTTGCTTCTAGTTTTCAATATTCTAACTCTTGCTGTAAGTTCTTGCAAGTTTTCTACTACAGGTGGTTGAAAGGGAAGTCATTTTCTTGGTGGTTCTTTTGGTCTTAAAAATAGCTTTTGTCCTGGGGCGCCTGGGTGGCGCAGTCATTAAGCGTCTGCCTTCGGCTCAGGGTGTGATCCCAGCGTTCTGGGATCGAGCCCCACATCAGGCTCTCCTCCACTAGGAGCCTGCTTCTTCCTCTCCCACTCCCCCTGCTTGTGTTCCCTCTCTCGCTGGCTGTCTCTCTCTGTCAAATAAATAAATAAAATCTTAAAAAAATAAAATAGCTTTTGTCCTAATGTTTTAGCTCTAAAGGTGAAGAGAAATGAAAATTCAAGAAGAAATCCAAATAAAATTCAGAAAATCATCACTGACTTACTTTTGAGCAGAGTGCTAGCTATTAAACATAAATTAATAAAATTTAGTCAGGCATTGCTGATCAGAGATTATATTTTAATCTAATATTTTAAAATGATTTTTAGAAAAATTTCATTTTGGTGTTGTTTATTAATGTGCTGTGATCTCTCCAAGTTAATCTTGTTACATTTTGCTTTATTTTAATCTTACCGCAGCGCACAAGGAGACGTAGGGTCCGAGACCCATGGGGAAATTGGTGTGATGCAAAAGACTTAGAAGGACAAACCTTTGAGGTAACTTGACCTTTGTAAATAGCTCATCAGTGAGAGTTGTTCTGTCAGTTACATTTGTATATCGTAATGCCGCATATATTACACTCATTTGTGTTTGTGTGTATCCTTCCTGTGTTAATTTGCGTGTCTGGAAGTCACCAGTAAATAACAAAATAAAGACATCAGTATACTTAACTAGGAGTTTGATTCATTTTCTGTATTTTAATTATCTACCTCTGCATTCTGGTCTCTAGCTCAAGGATATCTGCGAATGTGCCAGGAAGTTGGTTTGCCTAATTCATTTCAGTAAACTTTATAGAATGATGTTCTGATACACCATTTAAAATATTGTCCTACACATTAAACATAAATTGAATTACAGGTATTAAACTATTTCTACTAATAGAAACTGGTTCTAAAAGAAACATAGACAATGAGTGTGTGTGCGTATTCTATATCTATATAATTTATTTGTGAACATCTAGTTCAGTAGAATGGAAAGAATGTGTGAATGGGTGCTTACTGGCTTTGTTACCTTGAACAGTTTCTTTTTTTCTTTCTTTTTTTTAAAAATCCTTTGAGACTTTATTGAACTGCTACAGTACATCATTAGTTTTTGATGTAGTGCTTCATGATTCATTTTTTGCGTATAACACCCAGTGTTCCATGCAATACGTGCCTTTTCCTTAATACCCATCACCGGGCTAGCCCAGCCCCCACCTCCCTCCCCTTCTAAAACCCTGTTTGTTTCCCAGAGTCCATAGTCTCTCATGGTTCATTTCCCCTTCTGTTTACCCCCCCTTCAGTATTCCCCTCCTTTTCCTACTGATCTCCCTGCTATTCCTTATGTTCCACAAATGAGTGAAACCATATAATTTTCTTTCTCTGCTTGACTTATTTCACTTAGCATAATCTCCTCCAGTCCCATCCATGTTGATGCAAATGTTGGGTAATCATTCTTTCCGATGGCTCAGTAATATTTCATTGTATATATGAACCACATCTTCTTTATCAATTTGTCTGTTAAGGGGCATCTCGGCTCCTTCCACAGTTTGGCTGTTGTGGACAGTGCTGCTGTGAACATTGGGGTGCGTATGGCCCTTCTCTGCACTACGTCCATATCTTTGGGTAAATACCCAGTAGTGCAATTGATGGGTCATAGGGTAGCTCTATTTTTAACTTTTTGAAGGACCTCCACACTGTTTTCCAAAGTGGCTGCACCAACTTGCATTCCCACCAAAAGTGTAAGAGGGATCCTCTTTCTCCACATCCTCTCCAGCATTTGTTGTTTCCTGCCTTGTCAACATTTGCCATTCTAACTGGCGTAAGGTGTTATCTCAGTGTGGTTTTGATTTGAATTTCCCTGATGACTAATGATGTTGAACATTTTTTCATGTGTCTGTCAGCCATTTGTATGTCTTCATTGGAAAAATGTCTGTTCATATCTTCTGCCCGTTTTTTGATATGATTATTATGATTATTTGTTTCTTGGGCCTTGAACAGTTTCTTAACCTCACTAAAATATCAGATTTTTATCTATAGAGTGTGGATAATATCTCTATCAAAGAATTGTTGTGAGAATTAAGTGAAATAAATGGGATACAATATGTGGAGGTCCTAGTATTAGGCACTTCATAAGCCTTGCATATACCAGTTAGTAAATGTTACTTTTCCTTCTGGACTTCAGTGCCAAAAAAACACAAAAAACAAAAAACTGTTCTCCTCTTTCTCTCTTCCCCATTCCCTGCCCCCAACCTCACTTCTGAGTACCAGTCTAAGCACAACATTAGTTAATGTGTGGTTCCTATCTAGAAGGACCTTAATTTCTAGTAGGAAAGATGACCTGTGATAAGTTCCATAAGATTGGTCTTAAGAAATGTCAGGTCTTCCCCAACGGGTGTGATGAGAGGAGGTATCACAGAAAATGTGATATTTCATCTGTGACATCAAGGATTAGCAGGAGAATTCGTACATGATGGCATTCCAGGCTAAGGGAGCAGCATAAACAAAGGTACAAATGGGGGAAAATACCAGACATATTCTGGAAAAGATGTATAGGTCATTTGGGCTAGAGTATAAGAGTGGTGGTAGAAGTTGGATGAAAGATGTTGTTCTGTACTTACTATTATTAGGATTTTATAAACATTAATGAAGTCAGTCATCACAATAACACCAGGGCGTTGTTATTACTACTTGTGTTCCCATGTTAAAGGTAAGGAAACCAAAGCACAGAAAGCTTCAGTAACTTGACCAGGGTCACCCAGTAAGTAGCAGAGCCAGGCATTCTGTCTCCAGTATCTGTGTTGTTTGTCATTATGTTGCGATGTCTCCTGGTTGGGAAAGAAAACTCAACACAGTAGGACTTGGTGACTAGAAATGGGGAATAAGTAAGAGGAGGGATTCCGGTGATTCTGAGGTTTTTGAACCTGGGTGACCGGTGCCATTAATTGAAATGGGCAAAACAAGAGAAGGAATAAGTTTTAAGCTTGGTATGGCTGTAGATGATGGAACAATTTTTTAATATATTATCCAGCATTTTAATTTGTTAGTAGAAAGGAGACACATCTGCATCAACATAGTCGATCTCCTTCTCACATGCCTTTAAATATGGTTTAAAGAATTGTTTTTGTTTTTGTTTTAATTCTGCTTCTCAGTGGCTGATGGACTTTTTGATCAACTTGTGTTTTATGTTTTAGCATCTCTCTGCTGAGGAGTTGGCAAGAAGAAAAGAGGAAAAGTGTAAACCTGTTAAATCCTCAAAAGTACCAAGACCAACAAAAAGGTGTAGTGTTATATAACTATAATTTTTTTTAACTTACCACAAATGATTAGGAAATGCATGGAAAAAATATCTAACAACATTGTATTCATATTAAGTTGAAAAATACTAAAATTTTTGAAATTTTTTATTTCACGGATTATCAGTTTGGAAGAACTTGAGCAAAAGTTTAAATTTATTTGGGATTAGTGACTAGAGGATCCAACATATGTTGTAAAGGGGCCTTAATTATGACAGGTGGTCATTCAACTCCTTAGACATTATAAACAGAGAACCTCATGAAATGACTAGTTCTTTCTTTAGTTGGTGCTGTTAGCAAGATTTCTTGTTTTTGAATAATCTGATATTTGTAACTTGTAACAGGAAAGGTCACCAAAATAAGTTAAATGTCTTGATTTTCTAGACCCTTACTTTCTGCAGATGCCCCATTGAATAGAGTATAGTTTCATTAGTGTCCCTTTTGAAACAAGATATCTAGGAATGGCACTAAGTCATTTGCAATGGAAAGAGCCCTGATGCTTAAGTAGGGGTGTGTCCTTAGGTAAGTTACATAAGCCTTAAGCCTTCAGCCCTAATTTATAAAATAGTAACTATAATAGCTAATACTGTTAGGTATGTTTTAAGTACTTCATGTATATTAACTCATTTAATCCACATAACTCCCTATGCAGTATTTAATATCATTCCCATTTTATAGATAAGGAAACTGAGGCACAAAGAGCTTGAGTAACTTGCCTGTGCTTGTTAGTGGTGAGGCTGTGATTTAAATCCAGGCAGTTAGGTTTAAGAATCCGTACTGCTGGGGCGCCTGGGTAGCACAGTCCTTAAGCGTCTGCCTTTGGCTCAGGGCATGATCCCAGCGTTGTGGGATCGAGCCCCACACATCAGGCTCCTCCGCTGGGAGCCTGCTTCTTCCTCTCCCACTCCCCCTGCTTGTGTTCCCTCTCTCGCTGGCTGTTTCTCTCTGTCAAATAAATAAATAAAATCTTAAAAAAAAAGGAATAATCANCTAACCATTACATTGTACATCACTTCTCTAAAATAAAAATTAAAACTTACAGTTGTTGTGAGGGTAAGTTAAATGAGATAAGCTATGTAAAAAAGATAGTCATCCATAAGCTAGGACTCCTCATTTAGTATCCAGACTTTTGATTTTCTGAATTTAAATGTGAGACTTATTTATTGTGATTTCCAGGCCCTTGTTCCGGTTTGTCAGGATCTTTCTGAAATCCAGATCCACTTTTCTCAGTTAGCCTTCACAGCTTTGAATCATCAACATTTCAATAAACCTATCTCTTCTGTCCTTGACCACTGATTAAAATGTTTGAGATAAATCTAAGCCTCAGACATCATTGTTCAGTCAGCTGTATATTGCTACAGTTAACCTGTGGTTTTTCATCTTATGCAGAAGAAAAATCTTAGCAGATATCTTGCTTATATTCAGATAAAATATATTTGAATTTTTGAATCTGCTAGTTTCTAGCAGATCATTCCTATCAAAAATAAAATTTAGATTTACTTATCATGACATTTTCATGGATCCATTATTACTATTCTTAGTAGTCACCTATTCACTTGCTAAAGGCTCAAAATCAGCTGTTAATAATCTTTTCCAGAATTTCCCAATATTTACATCTAATTTCCCTGCTTCTAAAGTCTGCTTTTTTTTGTGTTTTGGAAACAAGCCCAGGGGCACCTTGGTGACAGGTCATGATCTCAGGGTCACGAGATCGAGCCCTGGGTTGGAGCCCCACATTGGGCTTTGTGCTGGGGTTGGAGCCTGCTTGGGATTCTCCCCTCCACTGCTCACACATGCATGCATCCTCTCTCTCTCTCAAAAAATGAATAAAATGAAAACAAGCCATTGCAAGAATTGCCTATTCATAGCTCTCCAATAATTTTTCCATTCTATACAGTTCCTCCAACAAGATCAGTGGGGTTTCACATCATGCTTCTTCATTGCTCTGAAGTTCATACACTGTCTTTCTATTCTTTTTATTCGTGTTGGTGAAGCACTTTTTTATTTGAGGATCTTTCCCCTTCATTTAACAAATATTTCTGAATGCTTGCTCTATATCAGCACTGTTCTAGGCACTTGGGATACAAAGTGTCTGATTTTCTGGCACTAAGGGTCTCTTGTAGAATAGGAACTGAATAGTCCTGCTCTTTTCCACTCTTATTAACATGAACATATTCCTTGTTTGTTTGGGTTTTTTCTTTCTCTGATCATTGCCTGAAGACACCTTATTAATCGTTCTTAATAGCTTTCTCAAACCTCAGTTCTTTACTGGTAAAAAGCCTTTCTAACATTTCTCTCAGATTTACACATGCTTTTGTATTCTACCCTTCTTATGTGCCCCTTTTTGTCTTTCATTTTAAAATAAGTTTATCATAGAGCTTTTTATATACATTAATTTCTGTAGCAGAACTGCTTGTTATTTATTCATTCAGCAAAGATTTAGTGAGTCCCTACTCTGTGCTGATATTGTACTTAAAAGTGTTTTTGAGAAACTTCCCTCTTCCTTGAACTTTCTTACGCCCATGTCATGTCAGGGAGTTGGTTACATTTTCTTCAAACTTTTTGAAACCTGCTTTCAGTGTAGGACATGTGTGGGTACTTACAGTGTTCTTCTCTTTGGGTGTTAAAAGAAATTAAGGCAGCAGAATTACTTTCTCTCAAAGGTCCTGTCATTTCCTATCTTTATTGAGTCCAAAAAAACAGTGCTTCTTTCAGAAGGGTTGTATGGATTGTCCTTAAGAAATTCTCCTAGTTTAGTATTTTTCTGAGAATTGGAGTTTAGATTATTGATGCACATTTTCTAATATAAATGAATGTGATTTTCCTGATCTTGTTATTGAGATTATATTAGAAATGGTTTTTTTTTCTTTTCCAGCTCATTTGATCCCTTCCAACTGATACCTTGTAATTTTTTCAGTGAAGAAAAGCAGGTACTATTTATGCATCAGTGAATTTCCATAAATAATGCCCCCCGTCAGACATGAAGTATTTCTTTATCTGTGTGTGCAAGGCATATATATATATATCATATACATATGATATATATATGAAAGATTGGACAATGCAAGGTTCATTAAGGGTCAAAAGAGTGATACAGATGGGAATGTAAGAGCATTTCTCCATGCTAAGATTTTGAATGATAATATTTTTAAAATCTCTGGTTTGTGCTGAGCCTTGGTTGGTGATGAGAACTTGGTGTGATATGTGAAGGAGGAAAGGGTGGACATTCCAGTGAGGAAGAACAAAAAATCTCTATTTTTATGCTCCCCCTTTTTTTTTTTTTTTTTTATATTTCAGGAGCCATTTCAGGTGAAAGTGGCTTCAGAAGCACTTTTAATAATGGATTTGGTAAGGATAATCTATTGTGTTTACTTACTCTGATTTCTATTCTTGTGTATTTTTATTGCAGGCTTAAGAGAGAGTATGGAAGACGTGTATTTTGGATCTTAACTATCCTCTTTTACAAGGAATCTAAAAATAAGTCTTTTCTTTTGGAGAAAAGCCAAACAATTGCATGTTTCCATATTTTAGAGAAAATAAATTAATGTGAGTTTTGCAGACTGTTTATCATCATTAACCCCATATTCATTTCCTGGTATCCTTTGTCTGCTGCCTTCTAGATGACTGCAACAAAGCACAACTCCTACAATTGGGAGGCTCCTCGTTTGCAGTAAATTCCAGAGACCTCCAGTAGTTGTGTTTGTTTAGGGCGTTTTTCTATAGGAGGACCCAGAGTGATTTTTACTTTGTATCCTTGTAATACCTTTCCTGAGGAAAGAAAACAAATGATGTCTTTATTTTGTAAATTTAAAAATAGCATCTTGAGTGTTTGAATGTTTAGTTCAAAGCTGCTCAGCTGGCAGTGAAGATAAATCTGAAGTCCTAAATTTCTTTGCACTGAACCTAGCATCTGATTCCTCTACTATGCTGCTTTATTTTAGAAAAGCATAGTTACCATACTTATTATAAAATGACTGTCCTGTGATAAGTGAGTTTTACTCTGATTTTTTGTCAGATGGGTTTGTATGTTTGAGCTAAGACTCTTTTGTATTTCTTTTTAGCATGCTCATGTTTCTATGGCAGAAGTGATAGGTCTATTAGGAGGAAGATACTCAGAAGTTGATAAGATAGTTGAAGTAAGTACTCTCTTTTAAAAAAAATTTTAAGTTATTTAGTACTGCTGCCATACCAAATATTTTTATAGATTTCAGTCAGTATAATTAAAATACAGACTTTTACCTGTGATGTAACTGAGGCTATGCAAATATAGGTTAGATATTCCCAGGAGTAAACTAACATTCTGTATATTGAGCACCTGTTTCCTTTTACCATCAAGAAAGAGGGAGCACTGCCAGCCAGGCCTCCTTATTGCCTTTACCAGTAAAAAGCTACAACTACTTTAAAAGGCCAGGAAACACGCACCAACCCTATAGTTGAAACTTGGCATACATCACTCTGTTGCAATTATTATCATAAATAATGGGAGTCATTGAAAGACTATGTTTGTACAGATATTATATGGGCTAACTTGGAAAACTAACAATTATTATTAGGCCTTGTTTGAGTAGAAAAATGGATTCTGAATTTCTACATATAATCACACTTTTACAGTGTCATTCATTTGCAAGTTAAAGGCTACCTGTGATACTCTCAAATACTTTCATTGGCTTAAAAAAGTTTCTGTATCTACATATGAAGAACTAAAACATTAAAGTATAGAATTAACAGGATTTCAGTGTAACTGTGTAAGGATCAATCTTTTATAGGTCTGTGCAGCAGAGCCATGTAACAATCTGAGCACAGGACTGCAGTGTGAGATGGATCCTGTCTCACAAACACAGGCCTCAGAGACCTTGGCTGTGAGAGGTTATAGTGTTATTGGATGGTATCATTCTCATCCTGCCTTTGATCCAAATCCTTCCTTACGAGATATTGACACTCAAGCCAAATACCAGGTGGGCTTCTAGGTCTTGTGTATATGTTGTTTGTAAATAATTATACTTTTTCTCCTCCCTCATTGCTTTCTATTAAATAAATGTATTTTCAACATTTCTAGCAAAGTATTGCATTTCTAATATTATTTACATTTGGAGTTTTGAAATAACTTTGCATTTTTTCTTTCTTTTTTTTTTTTTTTTAAAGATTTTATTTATTTATTCGACAGAGACAGCCAGAGAGAGAGGGAACACAAGCAGGGGGAGTGGGAGGAAGAAGCAGGCTCATAGCAGAGGAGCCTGATGTGGGGCTCGATCCCATAACGTCGGGATCACGCCCTGAGCCGAAGGCAGATGCTTAACTGCTGTGCCACCCAGGCGCCCCTGCATTTTTTTCTGATCACAAGAGTAATATGTGTTTATTTAAACATTTAGGAAATCAGCTATTTTGTTTAGTACAGACAAAACATCTAAGTAACAGTGATAAGCACTCCCAAAGCCTTTAAAAATTGATGGGAACAGGGCACCTGGTGGCTCAGTCAGTTAAACGCCTGGCTCTTGATTTTGGCTCATGTCATGATCTCAGGGTCATGAGATTGAGCCCCGCGTGGGGCTCCGCACTCAGCGTGGAGTCTGCTTGGGATTCTTTCCCTCTCCCTCCACCCCTGCCCCTGCTCACACTCTCTCTCAAGTAGATAAAAATAAAATCTTTAAAAAAAATTTGATGGGAACAACTAGGATAGGGACTGGGTACAAGTGAAATAATCAGAACCAGTCTATTTTGCATCACTGGAAAAAACGAAGTTTTGTTTTATTCTGACAGTTTATGTTAAATAGGTGAATGTTTTTGCTATAGGCAGCTGTTAACAAATTATTACCATATTGATAAAGATTATAGCTGAAGCGTAGTGAAAATAATTTGTAAACATGTTCGTGGCAAATACAGATTTTTGCAGGACAGGTGATCTTGTTAAGGGTCATTTCTGGTTGGGTTGAGCACATTTTGGCCTGAAAAATTAAGAGTGTGGAATGATACATATTTCATTTAGTTGCTGTTTGGATATGTGAACTTTTTAACACACGTTTTGTCCCTTTTTTCTCCATTAGATGTTTAAGATGTTGGTATGGGTAGATACTGATTTTTAAATTTATGCAGTCGAGACTAATTATATTTTTCTCTTAATTGTAGAGTTACTTCTCCAGAGGCGGTGCAAAGTTCATTGGAATGATTGTTAGTCCTTACAATCAAAACAATCCTTTACCTTATTCCCAGATTACCTGCCTGGTTATAAGTGATGAAATTAGCTCAGATGGCTCTTATCGTAAGTTTTCAACAAAAACAACTTCACCCTATTTCTTCCTTCGTTTTTTGAATCTTACATATCAAAGAATTTACAACTGTGTGAAACTATGTGATGGAAACGTTTGTACCCTCAGCTAGAGAATCAGCGTTTGCATACCATGTAGTACAGCCATCCTCTTCCCTTTGGTGCTATCCTTCTAGATTCAAGCCCCTACTGTGTCACCATGGCCACTGGGCAAAAGGATTACAACGTGGAGTAAAGTTTGGGCCAAGCAATGTCCGTGTTAAGTACAGGCCTACCTCGGAGATATTGCAGGTTTGGCTCCAGACCACCACAATAGCGAATATCACAGTAAAGCTAGTCAGATGAATTTTTTGGTTTCCCAGTACATATAAAAGTAATGTTTACTCTTCACTGTGGTTTATCAAGTGTGCAGTAAGATCATGTCTAAAAAATGACATATATACTTCAGTTAAAAAGTACTTTTGCTAAAAAATGCTAACCATCATTTGAGCTTTCAGCAAGTCATAGTCACTAATCACAAGTCACCATAACAAATATAATAATAATGAAAAATTTTAAATTTTGCAAGAATTGCCAGAATGTGACACAGAGACACGAAGTCAGCAAATGCTGTTGCAAGAATGTTGCTGAGAGACTTGCTTGACAAGGAGGGTTGCCACAGACCTTCAGTTCGTGACAAACAGGATAGCTGTGAAATGAAGTGCAGTAAAACGAAGTGTAATAACTGGAGGTGTGCTGTACTGGAGATGCTGCTGGGAGCAAGCTGCACAGCGTCTCTGCTCGCAGGAAATTGCTTACGAATGCAGACTGGCATTCAAATGGGAACAAAAATAAAGAAAAATGACCACCCTGACACCAGCTCTCCATGGCCTCTCAGTTTTAGGCTTAGCAGTGCCTGACTGGTTTCTTTGTCTTAGTTTTCATTCTGTCCCAAGGAAAAATGTGCTGGGGTTAGCCCATCATATGATTTGGCTCCTTTGGGAATGATGTTCACTTGTGGTCCTGTCAGCTCTGGCTGGACAGGGAATTGGTGTGGCAGACTAGGGAAAGGAGGGGAATGGAAGAGGGGAGTGTATACAGAAAGGAAAAGACTGGAAGAAATAATGACTCTGTAGGATATTTATTCTCCCTTCTCTATCCTCACCACTGCTGCTCTCGTTCACTGTCCTCTCTTGATGCTGTCACTGCACATTGTACTCTTCCCCATTAGCTCATGAGCTGCTTAAAGGTAGATGTGATATCAGACTTGTTCTTCTAACCTCCTCTAGCACAAGGCCTGGCATAAAGTAGGTACTGAGTGAATGTTTAACAAATTAATTTTATCATTCTTCATGATGTCACTTAGTTGCCATCTCTTTGGTAAAGACACTAGTGCTACCCCCATGTCATTGCAATTAGTTGCTCTGTTCTTTGTACACGTGCAACACTTGTTTCCTGTCTTCACGGTGCTTTTGTCTGTTAATGTATCTATCTATCATGTCTCACCTAAAATGTAAACCTCAAAGAGCCCAAATTTCTTTGTTGTGTAGCCCCACCAGCACCTGATGAATTACCTTGCACCTAGGAAGTGGTCAGCACTTTACTGGCTTTTATTGAACAAATAATACTGACACGAATTTCAGTCCTAAATGCCCATTTTGAACATAGTACATGTATACAACATTCTTTAGCCCAATACAGTTTTATAAAAAGTTACAAAAGGTGTAATCACAATTAAAGTCATCCTTTTAATCTTGCGGTCTGCTAGATATAGGGAGTGAGCTGTACTCTGATGCTATCAGAGTATACAGAGACTGCAGTAGGTACCAGCTACATAAGACTATTTAAATTAATTAGAATTAAATGAAATTTAAAATTCAGTTCCTAGAATTCTGCTTCTGGCCCAAAGGAAGTAACAAAAGACCTGTCTGAAACAGCCACAAAACTGGACAAATGTATAAGCTGGTGGTGTTTAGGTCATANAATTCTGCTTCTGGCCCAAAGGAAGTAACAAACTGCTTCTGGCCCAAAGGAATTCTGCTTCTGGCCCAAAGGAAGTAACAAAAGACCTGTCTGAAACAGCCACAAAACTGGACAAATGTATAAGCTGGTGGTGTTTAGGTCATAACATCAGGGAGTGAGGGGGTATGATTGCTGAGAGATGGGAAACACATGAGGGGAGCCCCGAATTAGTTTACCAACTTAACAGAGTTCCAGGTATGACACAAGGAGGAGAACCCTGCCCAGAGGCTGGCAGACTGAGTTGAGGTGACAGGGGAGACAAATGCAACTAAATTTGCAGGACAGGGTACCCGAGAGCAGAAAGCTACATGGAGAGAGCCCAACTCTGGAGATTTGTAGAAGGTACAGATTTAGTATTGAGAGAAATACAGACCAGTGCATATGAGAAAGAAAGTAACCCAGGCAGGGGCAGGAGTCCCTTGAAAGGTGACAGGGGACAATACTGGATGCTCTCATGAGCCACCATTGGACAGCACACAGTATTCAACATTATCGTCATTGCAGAAAGTTCTGTTGGGCAGACTTGTCTCTTAAATGCCTCTTAACACTGCTTACTAGGTCTTAATCCTAGGTTCTCCACTTTGCTCTTCTTGGAAACATTCTGGTTCAAGAATTAAAGTTTTCTAGAAGCCATGGGATGCCATGTGTTACAGTACTTTTTTTTTTTTTTTTAAAGATTATATTTATTTATTCGACAGAGATAGAGACAGCCAGCGAGAGAGGGAGCACAAGCAGGGGGAGTAGGAGAGGAAGAAGCAGGCTCATAGCAGAGGAGCCTGATGTGGGGCTCGATCCCATAATGCCGGGATCACGCCCTGAGCCAAAGGCAGACGCCTAACCGCTGTGCCACCCAGGCGCCCCTACAGTACTTTTAACTTAGGTTCTCTCTTCCTCGCCTTTCCTGTCCTGTCCTAGCCTTTCTTTTTTCCTGTTAGGTTTATACCCAAGTTTTACCTTTAAAATGTCTCTAACAGATAAGCATTTTCTGTACTTGTAATAGACAGGAAATATACTTAGTGATTAGTTTTCTTCTGATGTTTTAATGGATTAAAAATATTCAGTACAAAAGGAAATTTGTACTGATTTTAGTGCCATTTTTTAACTTAGAAAAATATTCCTAATACCAAATAGAGCTGTATAGTGTGTGTGTGTGTGTGTGTTTTCATGGTTTTCCACCAGCACAAATTGAAAATACATTATTCTTTGTTCTTATTTTTGGCTTTCATTAAGAGTAGAGTTGCTTGCCTAGATTCAGACCCCAGCTCTGACATTTATTGGTTATTTTACCTGGGGCAGATTACTTAGCCTCTCTCATTCCCTTTTGCCACATCTGTAAAATGAAAAAAAATTATTACCTTACTGGAGCACGTGGGTGTCTCAGTCGGTTAAGCATCTGATTTTGGCTCAGGTCATGATCTCAGGTCCTGGGATTGAGACCTGCATCATCATCACCGCGCTGAGCAGGGAGTCTGCTTCTCCCTCTACCTCTGTCGTGTCCCCCGTCATCGTCGTGCCCCCCCCGCCACTGCTCACGCTCTCAAATACATACAATCTTTAAAAAAAATTATTACGTTGCTTACAGGGGAGTTGTAAAAACTGCTGGTAATACATGTCAGTGCTTAGGAAATAATGGGTCTTCAACAGGTCGTTGTGATTAGTAAATTATTGATGTCACCAAAAGAAGTTTGCTTAATAGCTTGTGTGCTGTAACATGTCACTCTGCTTAAGTTTTTGGAGGGAAAAAGTGAAACGGAGGAGAGTTGAAAAACGAAAAAAAAAATCCACCTGAAAAAAATGGGGGTAAAGGGCTTTTTAGAACATATTGACAAAGTATGCTTATATTGTAAGGAAGTGTAGTCATGATGTTTTTTCCTTTCATTTTTTTCATGCCTTCTGATTTGCTGGCATTGCATTTACTTGAAAACCCTTATATTGACAAAAACCCAGTTGACAGGCAGTATATTGTCAAATTAATAACAGCAACTCAAGCCAGACTGCCTGGGTTCAGGTCCTGGCTCTACCCCTTCGTAATTATATATATGCTGATGAACAGGTTATTATGTCCTTATCCCTTGCCCCCCAGAAGGGGGGGCGGGCAATACTGGTAGCTGGTTCAAGTGGCCTTGCATACATAAAGCACCTTAAGCCTGCCATGTAGTAAGCATTATGTAAGTTTTACTATTATTTTTATGGTATTGACCTTTGGTAATGAATCAGCTGAGCTTTCCTTTTAATACACTGCAAATAGAATTACAGGGGGATTTTGAAGGTTATGTGAGAAATTTCCGAGTAGGCTCATGCTTGATATTTTTCCTTTCTAGCTGTGTGCATGGTATCCACCCTTGTGCTCCTTTCCTCCAGAGTTTAGCATGAAAGAGAAGTGCAGTTGCTGCTACTATAGAGTTATTCCTATTCCCTGACTGGTGTTAGATTAGCACCTATAGGGAGGTAAAGTGAATGTGAGCTTAGAAGCCAGGCAGACCTGCTGGGGCTTAAAATCCAGGCTCTTCCACCTTCACTACCCTGAACAGATTGTTTCACTGGTCTCAACCTCAGTTTCTTCGTCTGTTAGATAGGAATAATGCTGCTTACCTTATAGCATTGCTATAAGCTTAACATGTGTAAAAATAAAAATCACTGGGATGGAATATGTCTTGTTTTGCCTAGCTAAGTGTCAGGTTAAGCCCGAGATTCTGGCACAGCTTTTAACAATGCCCCCTTTCACTCAGAAAGCCTCTTGATTTGGGTATAAATTATGTGATCACCCTACCTCTCAGTTCCTTACATAGAATTGTCATGCAAATGGTACTTTACTTTTCTTTATTATTATTAATTGCTTCACATTAATGTGCTTGATGGACCAGGTTCAGCCAGGCAGTAAATATTTAATGAATGCCCACTATGTTTAAAGTGCTGTTCAGCTGGTCTGCCAAGCTGTGGGGGTGAGGATTTTAGGTAATTAAAAGGCGATTGGGGATTTAAGAAATAGTTGATGACAGTCTGCTTCTTTATGCTTTTCTAGGTTTACCTTACAAATTTGAAGTACAGCAGATGCTGGAAGAACCTCAGTGGGGATTAGTGTTTGAAAAGACAAGATGGATAATAGAAAAATATCGGCTATCCCATAGGTATGTACTGGGGTTTGAGACGGTTGCACATCTGCAGCGTTTCTCATTAAATTAGGTTTTAGAGAAAACCCAAGTTAAATATAAAATTATGATATATGGCATCAGTGACAGTTTATTACAAAACTGGTTAGTTTATGGTATTTGTTTCATCAGTTTGCCTTCATATTTCTTCCAACAGCAGTGTCCCTATGGATAAAATCTTTCGCCGGGATTCTGACCTGACTTGTTTGCAGAAAGTAAGCTACCTTCATTTTAATTGGTTCTATTGTTAATGGATTCTAAAGCTATTCATCTTGATGTGTTTTCCCATGGTGCCAAATGCTTTGTGGATACATTTTCTGTATATTTTTTTATTGCTTTTTCCTTTCAAAAATTAATTTCTGAGAGATAATTAGTAATGTGTTTTGTTGCCCACACTTGCATATAGAAATAATACTATTTTAGAATAAATTTGTCTGTGTCGGCCGATAAATTTCTTAGTAGATTAATGTACACAGTGGAGAACATTTTTCTCATTTTATTAAATTCAAAAGCACCGTGTTTCCATTTAGATTTAACAATTGATCATTTCCAAGAACAGTAGTATAAATCTAATAATTACATTTAAGTGTTATTTTATTTAACTTTCTGGTAGGAAATAAGAGTCCTGAATTCTTTTATTTCACTTGTTTGTTTTCTATGAGTATAAAGAGTTATAAAGACCAGTGTGGCAACACTTTTTTTTCTTGGTAGCAATTTGAGAATAGAAAATTGAAACATACTAAGTTTCTTTTTAATATTTTTTACCCCCTTCTATTAAAGCCACTTTCTCTTTGTTCTCTTGGAAGATTATCATGCATATTTTTCAGGAAACAGACTGTCTAACATCCTAATGTTGAAATAGTAGAGTCCTGTGTATGTACACAGATTTTTATCCTACAGGATTATTTTGCTTTGTAAATGTAACTACTAAAAAAAAGGCAAAGTCACAAATTTGTCCAAAGTAGAAAGCATCACACTTAAAATCTCAGGTTTGTCTCCTCATATAAAATTCTAAAGGAACTAGCCTAAGCATTTCTCAGCAGTGACTTCCTACACTCTGGCTGTGTGATTATTGATCATAAATTTATCTTCAACCGCTGTTTCTCATTTGCGCATTAGAAAATGTGAGATTTGAAAGGGGTTACAATAGTGATAGTAATGCAAGCCCTCTTATACTTGTGTATTTTAAGCATAAAATGTTTCTTTTCAACTAGCTTTTGGAGTGTCTGAGGAAAACTCTGAGCAAAGTGACTAATTGCTTCATTGCTGAAGAATTCTTGACTCAAATAGAAAATTTATTCCTTTCCAATTATAAAAGCAAGCAAGAGAATGGAGTGGCTGAAGAGAACTGTGCTGCGGTCCAAAGGAATTGTTAATGTAATTATTTTAAAGGAAGGCCTTCTAATCCTGACACGTAGATCCTTCTTCCAAAGTAATAACCTTGAAATTATTGTAACTTAGCTAATAGTGGCACAACTTTAATATTTTTTTCTCTAGTTCATAAAATCCAAACTTTGCCACGTGAATCCTGTGACAAAGAGATAAAGACTTGTTTTCACTCAGTGATTATCAGAGTGTGGTGTGAGCCAGGGTCTGCTGCAGTGCTGCGGTCCCGCCATGGCCAGTGAGCGCTGCAGGGCACTCTGAAGGGCTGTCCGCTTTACTGTTGTATTCAGGTTGATAAATGCAACGTATCTCTAATATTTATTTCTCCCCAAACTAGTCATTCCACTTTTGGTACCTCATGTTTGTGTCTCATTAGGAGCACTTCCATTTTTTCCGTGTCTTTTGGTGAGATTTTGTTTATGGTTGCAAATGAGTTGTGGATGGACGGTCACTGAGGTAATGAACATGGTTGAGAACTAGTGGTGTAATAAATCCGACAACATGCTGTAGGCGGCCAGGGGAGGCCTAAGAAGAAAATCTTAAACATAGAGAAGAGACCAACGGAGAGAATCAAATTGCCAGTTTTTCAATTATAGATATTTGTTTCCATTTTATTTTATAGCAATACTACAGGCTGTGCCATTTTCTCAGCTAGCTGAAACATTTAATATGGATTTCAGACACATAAAATAATTAGCTTCAACTATATGTCCACTTAGTATGTGTGATAAAACCTCATTTAATTGGAACACAGATAATCCTAAGTCTCAAACTAGATTTTTTTTTTCTGCTACTTATTACCAGGAGAAAGAGGCAAATTTTAATAATACTTAAATATTAAATCAGAGACTTAATTTTAAAGACAAAAAAGCCTTCCCGAACGTATTACATATCTAGTCCAGTTTCATATACTTTCTAAATCTAGAACAGAAGTGAGCAAAACTTTTTATGTAAAGGGACAGTTAGTCAAAAACTTAGGGTTTGCAGGTCACATACTGTCTCTATCAAACGTTCTTTTTTATATTTTTTTACAATCCTTTAAAAATATAAAACCACTCTTATGACCTCACGAGCCTCAGAGACAATGGGTTGCTGGTCATTATCTTCCAACCCCTGCTCTAGAGAATTACAAACATTTATAATTTATTTTCAGGTATATGAACCTGAGACACAGGTGTTATTTACATCATCTTCAAACAACAACAAAACTTAAAATTATGATTTACATTTAAATATATTTTCAAGTAAATTAGCAATCATGCTTCCTGATTTACTCACATAGATTTGAGTTTATTTCTATGAGCCGTAGGACTGTTTTACACCCATTCTCCAAGCACTCTTATTAATAACAGTTTTATTATACCTTATCTGGATATGATCCTCTGTTTTTTCCTTTTTTGGTCATAATCATTAGCCATGGAAGATACGGCAGTGTCTGAGGGAGCAGTGAGCCAGTTCTAGATGGTCTACGGCTTGGCTCAACCGGGTGACTTGGGGGTGGGTGGGTAGGGGATATAAGTTGACCTCTGAACCTAAATTCTTGTGTAACTGAGGTCTATGTCATCTTCCTAGCATCCTTCCAGGTCTAAAATGCATTTCCCTATATGTAGTTACAATAAACAATGAAACATAATTTATAACGCAATTACCTTTGGGACCAGGGGTGGGTAGAGCTGTAGACCAGACATCAGGAAGCCTGAGTCCTCATCCTAATTCTGTCACCAGCTTTGCTCTGTAGCAGTGATAACATCACATAATCTGTCTGAACCTCAGGCTCTTCACCTGTAATCCATGGGTCTAAATTTTATGACTTCATTTTTCCTTCCAAGCACAGAAAGTCTGCAATTCCATAAAAGGTAGTAATTGATTCCTGTGTACTCTTCCTTTTGACATGTTTTTCTCATTTTACATGGAGAACACATCCTAGAAGTTGCTATGAATTAGCACTCTTGATTGACATTTCCCTATAACATTGATTAATTTGGAAAATAATGGAAATTGTTAAAAATTCTGTTCTCAAATCTGGGTCCCCTGCATGCCAATAGTTAACCATCTTTACTAACCTAAGCCATACCACGAGGAACTCAAAGATGGTAATCCTCGGAGTTTAGACTTTGGAGAGCACAATTTTGTAAATAATATTTACTGAGTGTTTTTTTCTGATGATAGAGTACATTTATCTCAAAATATTTTTAAAAAAACAAACATAAATAAAAATAAATCCTGTTGTCTAGAAAACTAAAGGTAACATTTTAGTATAAATTCTTCCCCCTTTTTTCCCTTGGACCATGTAATTTCAAAGATTTTTTTTACTTGAGAGAAAGGGGGGGAGAAAAAGAGCATGAACAGGGAGCGGGGCAGAGGGAGCCTGGGCTCATGACCTGAGCCCAAGGCAGATGCTTAACTGACCGAGCCACCCAGGTGCACTTTGGACTGTGTAATTTTAGAACATTAAAAATCTGTGATATTTTCCTCCCTCCTCCCTTGTTCATTCTCTCTGTTCCCTTTTTTCTCTTACCATGCTCTTAAAACATTTGCAGGTGCCCACATTCCTGTCACTTCCAACTTGGGCTACTCAGGGTAGTCAGAGCCAGGGCCTTGGAGAAGCACAGAAGTCTGGAACTGAGGGGCAGTGTAAAATAGGTTCAGGAGGCAGAGACCCACAGGAAATCCTACCTCTGATGATGTTTACAGGAGTGGAGACAGGACCTGAAAACATACAGATCTCTTTATCCTGATTTGATTCTTCGATTGCACAATGGTAATAAAATAATGAACTTAATTTTTTTTTCTTTTCCTGCTTGGCTAGTGGAAATTGACACTAGTATTTCTCCAGTATTAGACTTAGCTCTTTTTAAGATCTAATCCCAAAATAACATTCAAAAAAGAAAAATCAGTGGAACAAGATCAACGAGATCAGATTCTCCTTACCCCTCCATTTTTTTATTCTTGAACTGTTTTCAAAGACACATTAGGTAGGACTTAGACGCTTTTGCCTTCTTGGATGTCTTCTTGAGAAAAAGTTAAAACTAATTCATTACAACTGCATTTGTATAAAACCAATCTAATATTGTATATAAACCTGTCCTCAATCTAAAAGATCAGTTTTTTCCTTCTGAATTTAAAAGAAATGAAAGCATTTTTATGGGCCTTCAAAGTACTGTGGGCCGGAGGCATGGTGTCTGATAGCTAAGGTTGCCCTGCCTGTATTCTGAAGGGTATCGCTGGAAAAATGGCAGTCACGACCCTGTCCCCTGTAAAACCTATCTCACAAACCCTAGGGCAGCTTTGCCACCCCAGCCAAGAACGTTGCAATTCCTGTGGCTTTTAGATCTCTGGACTTGAACTTCGTTCTTCACCGATCTGACCACAATTTAGGAGTGTTGCTTGGAAACAGTCATACTCAAAAACAGAAGGTAGGAGGCAGTGATTAGTTTTAGCTTTCAGGTAGATATTTTTGTTCTGACCCGTAATCTGTAGTTTTGAAACTCATGCCATATGTCCTACCACCCCTTTTCTTCACTTCCCTCAAGCCCCACTCCCTACTCTTTCCTGTTCCCTCTACTTACCTCTCAGCATATAGGTACAAGATGGTTCATTTAGCATTTGGTGAAAGCAGGGCCAGAAGGATAGAGTTGAACAGACCCATTCGTATTTCATGGAAGCCGATTAATGCCGCCCCAGTCTTCTCTCCAAAACTCTCCTCCTGCACAGTAATGGGATGAGGTCGGTGATGTGCAGACTGTGAGCAAGTTCAGAGCCTCTGCAGAGGCGGCAGGGCGATGGCAGCCTCAACAGGCCAGCCTGCTCAGGCCTCCTGTTCTTCAGTTTGCCTTCTTGTTTGTCTTGCTGGGTGCTAACGATGACATGAGCTGGAGAACTTTGGGGAAGTGCTGTAGGCAGGATGCTCCAGGATTGATGCTTTGCATATGGACAGAGACCTTTGGACACCTGATCACCTGGTGTATAGCTTCCTATCCTCAGGTCATCAGCAGGCATTCAGTGGATGAATTTCTCAGTAGAAATTAAATAAGGGTACCCAAATTTTATATTTTTTCACCTACACTGTCCTCTACCAATTACAAGAGACTTAACTCCAGAGTCATACATCATCGCAGTTAGGAAAACTTACTTCACCCAAGCGCAAAGGAAAAAGCACATTTTTATCATCATCTCTATGAGGATTAATACAAAATTTTTTTTTTTTTTTAAAGATTTTATTTATTCATTTGACAGAGATAGAGACAGCCAGCGAGAGAGGGAACACAAGCAGGGGGAGTGGGAGAGGAAGAAGCAGGCTCCTAGCAGAGGAGCCTGATGCGGGGCTCGATCCCGTAACGCCGGAATCACGCCCTGAGCCGAAGGCAGACGCCTAACCGCTGTGCCACCCAGGCGCCCCAATACAAAATTTAATAAATTTGATCAGTATCCCCAGTTTACCAGCAGTTAAATAGTTTTCTTATAAATTAACATCATATTTTGCAATATTTCCAGAAAATCACTGTGGAGAATGATGTCATATATTTTTAACTTATTCAGTTCCTGACCTTTTCTTAAATGGTTTTATGTGTTCATCTGCCCTGTAATTTGTGCTTTCCAGCATTTTCTGAATCTTGTAAGCCACCTTAAATTCTTTCTGGAACAAGGGAGAGAATAAATATGTTAGCCCCTAAATCAGGAGAAAATAAAAATTTCCCTGAGAAGCTGTGATTATACCAGATGCTATATACCAAACTAAATTTGAGAAGGTAAAATTAACTCATGATATCTGGGTTGTTTGTATTTTTTTCCTTTGAATATATTTACGAATATATTCATAAGAACTTTAATTTCAGGGAAAAATGCCTTATGTGCTGTCTTTGAGGTTTCCTAGAGTAGTCTCTTAGGATTAAAGAAGAATGTTAAATATGATTTCATAGGTTGTACTCCTGTTTCCTAGGTTGCCACAACATTTGTTTCAAGCTATGAATTATAAAATAGTATTTAGAATCCAGCATGATTTAAATAGATTGGTCATAGATCTTTAAATTTGTGGATTTGATGTGTAAATTGTAAATTGTGTATTATGTATAAGTATCCTATAAGTTTACTATGATTATCGATAAATCTGTTGCTGTTGTTTTCCCCAAATGTTATTAGTGTTTATGGATTTCTTTTTATTACTTTGAATTTTGGAATGTTCTGTAATGGAATATAATGACTTAAACTATTTTGTACATTTAAATATGATGCCACGTTGTCTAAATCTATATTAAAGAATATTGTAAATATTAATGTTTATACAGTTACGAAAGCTTTTCCTTGAAATGGTTCAGCTCTTCTCCCTGTACTAAACAATGATATATTACAAAATATCTAATTTTAAGCTTCGAGATTTTAGCTTGTGATAAAAATTAAAGGGAAACATTCTGAAGATTCTATATAAATAAAATTTTGAAAAAAGTGAATCATTTGGTCTATTTCTAAATTTTTTGCAGCATACACATTGAATTGCAGATATGCCCCCATTAATTCAAACATTGGTTGAGTGTCTATTATTTTGAGCATTGTAGGGGACACAGAGATGAGTAAGTCTTGATTTCGTCCCACAAGAAGCCCATTACCTAGTAATTGGGAAACACATAAAACCCAACTTGGACAGGTAAGACACTAAGATACAAACTGGAATTGATTATAAATGCCTATAAAAGACTTCAAGGGTAATAGGTGTTCAGACAAATGAGAAATCATCCTCTAGAATGTGAGGGGTGTGATCGATTTCTTGGAAGAGATCTACCTTTAAACATCCTGGCACGGTTCGCTTAAGTGACGTTTGGGGAGAGATGTTCCAGAGAGAAGTGACCTTAGCACAGGTATGGAGATAAGGAGTGGGAAGTGCTTGAGAATGGTGAGTCTTTGGCCATAGGGTAGGGTAAATGGAGATGTTCGTTAGGTAATTCACATTAAGTCAACTAAGGATACAGAAGGTATAAAGTAAAAGAAAAATCTCACCTTAAAATCAGAATTAACTCATTGATCTTTAACTTTCCAGTCTTTTTTCCTAACATATACAAAACCTCTTGAAGGAGGACTTTAACTACTTCCATTCTGACGTCAGTCTGTACTTTCTCATGGAATGAAGTTGTTCTTTCCTGCTTAACTCAGGCAAAAAAAACCTGAGGGCAAAGCATTCCATGATGGGGACTGAAACTATCCCTCAAATAATAGGGACTGCCCTGACACCAACAAGACCCCATGTGATGGACCCCAAAATAATGATCTACTTGACCTTTATACTGCCCACCCGCTGGTACCCACCCACTTTGCCCCACATTTTCCTGATAGACACCTAGAAGTATTTTCAGCACTTCGGAGACAGGATTTGAGCCTCCAGCCGGCTGTCTTCTGGTGGTGGCCTCCCTGAAATAAACTCCTTTCTGGTTTCACCGCCACTCGCCTCTCTGCCGTTCCATTTTGTCAGCGGCAAGTGGCCAAACCTGGTCTGTTGGGTGCGCCCAGAGCCAGGGGCTCTTGCACCCCACACCCCAGTTACAATTTTTTTTTTAAGATTTTATTTATTTGAGAGAGAACAAGCTGGGGGCAGAGAGGGAGAAGCAGGCTCCCCGCTGAGCAGGGAGACCCATGTGGGGCTCAGTCCCAGGACTCTGATCATGACCTGAGCTGAAAGCAGATGCTCAACCGACTCAGCCACCCAGGCGCCCCCCCACAGTTGCAATTCTTGGCAAGCCAGCGGGGGGCTGTATTTTCAGTTTGCCCAGCCCCCTGGGGATTCCCCTGCGGAGCAGTGGGTGGGGGCAGCGCGCGGGCTCCGCTGTTGAGGGAGCCAGCGGCTGTGGTAGGTGAGAGTCAGCCACTCCGGGCGAGTCCACCGGATGTGGAGAACCGGAAGTCCTGGGCAGCGGCTGAGACCTATTTTCTTGCGAGGACTTTCTTGCTTGCCTTGAACTGCATCGACTGCCGTCACTGCATTTGGTGAAGCAGAGTTGAAGAATCAGTGGGCCCTAGAAATTTGGCTCCTGGTAAGTTCCCCCCATAAGTGCACAGTGGAACCCATCCTTCCTTGGGTTTTTTGAACCGCTTGTTTCGGGGTTTTCATAACGCATTTGTTCAGGCTTGCATCGCTGGAGTTGTGGCAGGGGCTCTTCTAATTTGGGAAGAGGAGTGGACGTGGGGGAGATTAATGGGAAGCCAGGGCACGCATTTGGGGAGATCTCTGTTGGAAAGTGTGTGTGTGTGTGTGTGTACACACAAGATGGGGGATGCTAACTGTCCCCGCCCAAAGCCCTCTGGGGAGAGTACTGGCTGACTGGTCTACGTTTGGTTATAACTCTGTGGCTAAGAGGATGATTTTTTGTTGTAACACTGCTTGGCCGGTGTGTGTGAAGCTCAGAGTAAGGATGGCTCCTGAATGCCTCTCTGGTATTCCTTCCTTTCATTCGGTTGCCTGCAAAGGGGGGATGGGGGGTTGGTTTGGCTCTCTTAGTTTGTCTCGGAAGCCGTTTGGTTCAGTCCGTGAAGCTCTGACTGTGGGAGAAGAGCGAATACTAACACAGTTACTCTGAGCTTCATTTAGTCATAATTGTGTTTCTTCTGTGTCCTTTCTGAACTTTGGCCTAGGAACATGGGGAATACTCCTTCTGTTCCCAAAGAAAGGGCATTAGGAGATATTTTGAATTATTGGTGCAAAGGGCTGAAAAACAACCAGAGAAATAGCCTATTTAGTAGGAGGGACAGACAGGAGACAGACTAAGCAGTGTTAGTCCAAACTGCAAACCCACCTCCAGCCTTGTCAGTGGCGCCTGGGCTCCTGCCCCCGGTCTGCAGCCGCACCTGGGCCTCTCCGGAGGCTGGCTCCTACACTGTCCTCCCTGCCTCCAGCGCCATCGCTCCTGCCCCTCCTCCCATTGCTATTGCAGAGCGAAAGCACCCCAGGCGATCGGGCCACCTCCTTATGAGGTTCCAACTGGAGCACCTCCCAAGTCAGCATGAAGGGGCACAGGGGCTCAAACTGCCCACTTAAGATTTCCCCACGGGAGCCCCAGGTAACATTGACTTACACTGACCACAGGTGGAACATATCAGCATTAATGCTAATTTAAGTTTGCTGGTTTAATTAAAGTAGGCAAGTCTTTTGGAGTTACCAACATCGAATATAATACAGAGAATCAACTTTTCTTCTACCCGAACTAAATTCATGTTGTATCTGTTGCAATTTGACTTAAAATGATGATTAATTTGGTCTGCTTTGTAAAGCTTTCATGGGTAATTGTTAAGGGCAAGTAGGTCGACTAAAAGGTTTATAGCTTTCAACATCTTTGGTAACCTAAAACTTTGAAGTTTTGCTAGATTAAATAATAAATGGGTTTGAACTTAGTAGGTAGCGAAATCTTTTCCAAATAAGATAAAATACTGCCTTACTAAACATAGCTTTATCTGCTTTTGGCTTCTTATTACAGAGAAACTAAAGATCCTACATTCAGCTTTATGCTTAATTGAAAGATTATATTATGGAGAAGCACGTTTCTAGAAATTAGGAAATGTATTCATAAACTTCTGATCTAAAGAATTCTGGTATAGTACATTGTCGGTCACTACTTAGTTTTCACTGGAAACTAAGGTTTCTATGTAAAAATTCTGATAAACATAATTAAGACTGCCAGAAAATGATAAAGAAAGCAACTTTGTATGCAAGGACATAAGCTATGATTTTGATAAGAAAGGCATGAGGAATGGGAATTCATTTTTGTTGAAAGTAATTTTGTCCTAAAATGAGACTGGTTATTTAGAGAGAGAAAGCTCAGGACAAAATCTGAATGAAAAGGAAAGTTGTAGCAGGTTTGTGAAGGGGAATCTTTGGAAAAGAATTTTATGCGTGGCCGGGACTGAGATTGAAATGAATGAATTTTTTAAAATATACTAGTATAAGATGGGGAGTTGGTTTTTTCTCTCTGTTAAAAAGACAAAGTTCTCTTGGATTGTTGGTCTGCTCTTGGTAAGAAATTGTAAACAAAGCTTTTTTCTTTATCTGCCTAGAAAACCAAAGTTTCTATGTTGTCTTGATCAGGTTGTTGATTCCTTAAAAAAAGTTAAAACTCCTCCATATTGAAAGAGCTAAGTTTTGCTAACAACTGTGCAACCTTCTTTTTTTTTCTTTTTTTTTTAATGATTTTTTATTATATTATGTTAGTCACCATACAGTACATCCCCGGATTCTGATGTAAAGTTCGGTGCACACCCGGTGCACCATGCAATATGTGCCCTCCTTACTACCCATCACCAGCCTATCCCATTCCTCCACCCCCCTCCCCTCTGAAGCCCTCAGTTTGTTTCTCATAGTCCATAGTCTCTCATGTTTCATTCCCCCTTCTGATTACCCCCCTTTCTTTATCCCTTTCTTCCCCTACCGATCATCCTAGTTCTTATGTTCCATAGATGAGAGAAATCATATGATAATTGTCTTTCTCTGCTTGACTTATTTCACTTAGCATTATCTCCTCCAGTGCCGTCCATGTTGCAGCAAATGTTGACAATTCGTTCTTTCTGATAGCTGAGTAATATTCCATTGTATGTATGGACCACAGCTTCTTAATCCAGTCATCTGTTGAAGGGCATCTCGGCTCCTTCCATGATTTAGCTATTGTGGACAGTGCTGCTATGAACATTGGGGTGCATATGGCCCTTCTCTTCACTACAACTGTGCAACCTTCTGTATTGGCCTTTATAATCTCTCTCTTATTGCCACCTTGGTTAAATAATTAAATATTGAGTTTTATAATTATCTGAATCCTATTTAAGCATGTGCTTTAAAACCTGAGGTTTTTGGGTTTTTTTTAAAGATTTTATTTATTTATTTATTTGATGGAGAGAGAGACAGCCAGTGAGAGAGGGAACAAGCAGGGGGAGTGGGAGCGGAAGAAGCAGGCTCCCAGCAGAGGAGCCTGGTGCGGGACTTGATTTCAGAACGCCAGGATCACTCTCTGAGCCAAAGGCAGACGCTTAAAGACTGAGCCACCCAGGCGCCCCAAAAACCTGAGGTTTTTAACAAATTTCCCAAGATTCAAATTCTAAATGGAGTCTTTTTGACTGATGAAGCTTGTTTATTTGGTATGTTGTTACATGGAAGCACTGTTAAACGATGATAAACCTTCCTGGGTATATTATTGTATGGGTAAATGCTATGACTGTTCTAGAAATTCTGTGAAATCCCTGCAGTTCTAATAGGTCCTGATCTAAGGTCACTTGACATTCTAATTATTGACATGTGTGTCACAGAAGTAAGCGGACTTCCTTGTCCACTGCATTATGATGCACTCACAACAGATCTTTCACCGTGCCCGTCGTTGGGTATTTTGTCACTTATAGTTCTCATTCTGATGCTATTGCAAACTATGTTTCATCTTCAAGGAGATGCATGAAAAGGAGTTTTGGCGAAACTAAGCTGAGTAAATATTTTCAGAACTAAGGGGAAACCTGCATCCAACCAGAACAAGAATGAGTAACATGGGACCGAATAAATTGAGGAAGATTATAGTTTTTGTGATTCTTGTTTGAAACATTACTGATTCTCTGTTTGCTCTCCCAGATTCCAGATCGAAGAAAACTTTTTATCTTAAGATATCTATGATTTACAGAAATATGATAAAATATTCCTTTGTAAACAAATTGAAACATTTAACTTTTCTCCCTCCCTGAGCCCTCCAGAATTCAGAAAGTCTCAGTGAGCATTCTTTCTTTCATAGCAGTTATAATTCATTGTCTAAGTTCAGTAAGAATCTGTTCTGCTTGTAACAGGACACCATTGGAAACACTGGTTATATTACCAAGGCTTTGGCTGGAAAGTCATATTTGAGAGAGACGTGCATAGACAGACATGACCAGACAGCTTTAAGGAACTAAGGTTGACTTTATGGAACCAATAGAGCCCCTGGAAATGTCGGCCTGACACCTTGCTTACAGAGTTCCCAGCAGCCTCACCAGGTGACTAAAGAATATCACCTCCTGGGGTGCCTGGGTGGCTCAGTCTTTAAGCGTCTGCCTTTGGCTCAGTGCGTGATCCCAGAGTCCTGGGATCAAGCCCCACATCAGGCTCCTCAGCTGGGAGCCTGCTTCTTCCTCTCTCACTCCCCCTGCTTGTGTTCCCTCTCTCTCTGTGTCAAATAAATAAATAAAATATTTTTAAAAAAACCATTAAAACAGAATATTGCAGTATATATTCCAAATTACTTGAAAAATGGAATGGAAGCCATGAAAGATTTCAACACGTCACCTCTAGATGCCCTAGCATCTAGATCCTGTTAGCAGTTGGCTAAATTCGGTTCTTTCCAAATGGAAATATGCTCTGCTAAGCATTGCTGTCTTTCTTTGTTCTTTCTCCTTTTGGTGGTTGTTTGACTTTTTGTATTTGTTAAATGGGAGCCTGGGCTATTCACACAAGCTTGGAGATGCCCTTCGTGTCTACTCCAGGAGAGACTCAAGACATGAAGTTCTCCTACCTGTCCAAGTCTTCCATTCTAAAATCCCTGTGTCATCCTGGTCAGCAGAAAGTAGCTACGGAAGACATGGTTGTCACCCCTTCTCCTTCTGTAGAAATGGAATGGTGTTTTGACAGTGGGGATTCGAGAGATGACGTCAACTCCTTCCTTCCTGATCTCAGTGTGTACTTTCTAATTAATGAAGTTCTTCTTTCCAGCTCATTTCTTAACTCAGGCAAAAGGCCTTGTCGGCAAAGCATCCCATGATGGGGACTGAAACTACCCCTCAAATAATAGGGACGGCCCTGACACCAGCAAGACCCCTCATGACTGACCCCGAGGCAGTGATCGACCTGACCTTTACTGCCCCGGCTTCCTGTACCCACCTTTGTCCCCATTTTCCTTATATAAACCTAGAAGTCTTTCCATACTTTGGAGACAGTCTTTGTGACTTTAGTCCACTGTCCGTCCAATGTTGGCCTCACAGAAATAAATTCCATTCTTGTTTCACCACCACCCATTTCTCTGCCTTTGGATTTTGCCAGTGGTGAGTAGTCAAAAAAACCTGATGTATTTGCCCCCACTCCACCCCGGCCCCGCTGAGCCAGGTGCTCTTGCAACCTTGGGCCCCAGTTAAAAATAATTCTCTTTTTTTTGCACACTTAATATTTCTCTGAATAGATTCCTAGAAGCTTAGATGGCAGATCAAGATCTATGTACCCTTTAAATGTTGTTAGTATCTGCAGAAAAATCTTCCACTTGTATAAGCTAATTCTCATGGTAATACAGCCACATTTATCATTTTGTTTACAGAACCAGTTTGAACTCAAGGCTCCTAAATGATATACTTTAGGTGGCAAAGTACAATACAATCCTAAGAGTTTTAATTCCACAAGGCTTTTATTTCATTGGAAGTTCATCCTTTGTGCAGCTCTTATGGATGCTTGCTAATTAAATATTTGCTGTAATTTTTTGATTTTGACCAGCATCATGCCCAGTCAATAGCTCTAGACCCACACTGTCCCGCAATCCTATTTGTACTGTGATGGTTTTTCTTACCATTGCTGACGTGTTACTATATCACTGATTCTCAGTTATCTTCCCATAGAATGCTAGCTGAAATAAAATACTGTCTGGGTTTGCAGAGAGATATTGCTAGGTAAAAAACTTGCTTTGGGGGCTCCTGGGTGGCTCAGTCAGTCGAGCATCTGACTCTCCATCAGGTCTTGATCTCACAACTGTGGTTTTGAGCCCTGCGTTGGACTCCGCGCACTGGGCGTGGAGCCTACTTAGAAAACAAAATAACAATAACAAAAATTTAAAAAAAAAAATTTTTAAACCCTTGCTTTTGTCTTCGCATATTTTTCCTGTTATCAAAAATGAGACTTATCAATTAATAACTCTGATATCTGTTCCTGGGTATAATCAGCGATTCCTTTCCCACCTTCCCCCATTGACAAGGTCACTTNCAACAAAAATTTAAAAAAAAATTTTTTTAAACCCTTGCTTTTGTCTTCGCATATTTTTCCTGTTATCAAAAATGAGACTTATCAATTATAACTCTGATATCTGTTCCTGGGTATAATCAGCGATTCCTTTCCCACCTTCCCCCATTGACAAGGTCAC
This sequence comes from Ailuropoda melanoleuca, assembly GCF_002007445.2. Lineage (NCBI taxonomy): Eukaryota > Metazoa > Chordata > Mammalia > Carnivora > Ursidae > Ailuropoda > Ailuropoda melanoleuca. The sequence continues at coordinate 32,919,000 of NC_048219.1, read as the reverse complement.
TTCAAAATGCAGAAGAACTGGAAGGTTTCAGGAAGCGGTTGAACTGCTTAGTCAATTTTTTCTAGATCAGCCATTGTTGGACTTTGTTTTGTTCCCAAACACCTGACAGATATGACTCAGCAGTAATTGCAGCATCTGGACCCATCCATAACCAGAACATTGTCTACATCGCATTCATTTGGGGTAGCAAAATTAAATAGTTCAAAGGAAATCTTGGAAAAGACCTTTTTCAGAACAGAAGTGTTCTCCTAATCAAAAAACAAACATTGAGGGGCACCTGGGTGGCACAGCGGTTGGGCGTCTGCCTTCGGCTCAGGGCTTGATCCCGGCGTTGTGGGATCGAGCCCCACATCAGGCTCCTCCTCTATGAGCCTGCTTCTTCCTCTCCCACTCCCCCTGCTTTGTGTTCCCTCTCTCCCTGGCTGTCTCTATCTCTGTCGAATAAATAAATAAAATCTTAAAAAAAAAAAAACAGCACACATTTGTCTGTCAATGGCTGTAATTAAAAAAAAACAACACAAAAACAAACATTGAGTAAACTAGGTGTATGTCTCTCCTAAACCCTCCTCCTCCCCAGAGAGAGAAAGCGAGAAAGAGCATGTTTTTATGAGATCAGTTTGCTTTGATACAATGCCTCAAATCAGATTTCAGCATCATACAGTTGGAAAAATATGTTGAGAGAATTAAAGCTAGCTGCTATACCAAACCACCCCTAATTTTCAGTGCCTCCACATAGTAAAATCTCACTCATGCAAAGTCCCTTGCAGGTGTTCTGACTGTGTGGCTCTCCTGGGCAGCACATCTCCAATAGGTAATTCAGGTACCCAGATACGTTCCCATGTGGCTCTGTCATCTTGAGACTCCACGTAGCTCAAGTGTCATTTGTTTGAGGACAAGGGGCATGAGAAAGAATGGGGGAACACACTTGATATTTAACTGCCTTGGCTTGGAGGACACACATCATTTTTGCTCACAATTTCTTGGTCAAGAACTAATCATGTTGTCCCACCTGGATGCAGAGGGACTGCTAGGCGGAGTCCTGATGGGGCAGCTGCTTCTGCACGAAATTCTACCCGATGGAAGGAGAACATGAATCTTGGCTAATGCCAAGCAGCCATTTCTGCTACAGGTAGCTAGAGTTGATTTTACAAAATGTTACAAACTCATCTTCAAATGGGCCTTAAACTGCTGTGCTTGAGAGCCCCAGTTCATTAAGAAAAGTTGACATCAAGTTTCTTTGAAGGTGGAGCCCTAACATTGAAAGAAAATGGGAAACCTTCCCCCCCCAAATCAAAGAATCTGAGAGCTGGAAAGGACCTTGGAAATGTTCGGGCTTAGAGTCCTGTATCCTAATATGAGGAAATAGGTCCCCAGAAATGAAGCACCTTGCCCAAAGTCACACAGCCCATTTTGTAGCAAAGCTACCACGAGCAAACCCCAGTTTTGCTACTGCACCATCCGTTTGAGTGATGCCAAATTATTTTCAATTTCATGGCACAAAGAACTACTGCGAAGATTTTATGTGCGATTCAAATGTTCGATATAATTTATGTTCTAATTTAAAATGTGATTTTGTCTTTTAGAACTGCAAGATCTAATAAATGCCTGGAACATGACTTTTATGGAAAAGTTGACTAAAGAATTACTATTAGAAGTGATGTAATTAATGGTACTTTACTAGCTTTATCTAAGATTAGCTATATTAGCTCCATCTAAGATTAACGAACCCCCAAATCCTTGATGTTTGCTTTATAAATCCACAAAGCTACATCTGCTCAATCATCTTAATGAAAATGTTAACTCCGAGACCACCAGAGGGCGCTCTGTCACAGTGGATGAGCACGAGGGTCTCAGCCCCCTAACGTTGACCAGCTCAACCATCAGTAAAGTTGAATTTGTGAATGTTGTGAAACATTCCATTGTCTAGTTCCTTGACATCGTGCGGTCTAAGGGTAAGTTTCCTTGTTTCATGGTCTCTCCGGGTCAGCCATTTTCATCTGTGAAGGTATTTTACTGTAATAGCATCCATCCATGTATAGATAGACACAGTGCTGAACACTTTACACACAGTATCACAGTTGATCCCCACAACAGCTCCGCAAGAAGTTGTATTATTCCCATTTTACACTCGGCCTTAGAGTGTTTAAGCAACTTACCCAAAATCATGCAGCCAGCAGAGGCAGACACAGAATTCAGACTGAGATCCGTAGGATTCTAAAATCAGCTCACCAAACTATCATGGTATTGGTTTCAGAGCTGGAAGGAACCTAAGGAACAATTTAGCTCAAGCTCCTCATTTTTGGATGAGAGAACTGATACCCAGAGATGAGAAGTGACTTGTCCAAGTCAGACACTCAGTCAAGGCCAGAATGGGGAGATCACCATTGCCCATGCCCCTGGATCATACCCCATGGGAATCCCTGCCTTCCCTGGGAAACCCCAAAAATCCTGTGCTCACAGATCCTGCACCATGCTATACCCCAACACGGTAGGTGAAGCCATGGGATTATTCAACATGGTTCTCTGTCTTTCCCATTATGGCCAAGCCTGGGAGAAGTGACTTCATAGGAAGAACACCGTGCATTTTCGAAAGTCATTTCTCTGCTTCCAATAGGTCTCCCTCCATCCTCTACACTGCAGCCAGACGGGTGTTTTTTGTTTTGTTTTGTTTTGTTTTGTTTTGTTTTGTTTTATGGAGCACAAATCTGAGCATGGAAGTACTCTGCTTAAGATTTTCCAATGGCTTCCCAAGCTTTCTGCACCTGGTCCAACACAGATGCTTAGAAGACTCTTAGGATGTGCTCCATCCGTTCTCTAGTCTCACCTCTCTCCAGTCCTCCTCCCCTTCCAACACACGCACACGCACGTACTTCTTGTTCTAATCGTATCGAACTATTTGGTGAGTCCTAACACTCATGGCTCCGCCCAGCAGGCCTATACAGTCCTCTGCTTTTGCATAGAACATAGCCCCTAGTTCCACCCTGGTCTTCTGTGTGACTTTCAAAATTCAAATGTCGCTTCCACCTAGAAGCCTGCCTTGACTCTCCACTCCAGACTGGGTTAGACCCGTTCAATGGAGCCCTCTGTCACAGCCCGGGTCACACTGGCTTTTCCTTGTCTATGTTTCTGCTGCCTTCACTGGACCGTGAGCTTCTGAATAGCATGGATCCTGCCGTTTTAAACTGTGTATCGCCAGTGCCTAATAGAATGCCTAGCATAGAGTTAAGAGGGTGTTGAATGGCAGTTTGATCATTGAATGAATGTGAGAAAACAAAAAGAGCAGAAGACAGATCCTTTGGGAGGAAAACCAGCTGTATTACACTCAGACGCCAAATTTTCTTGTTTCCTATCAAAAGGAGGAGAGGAAAACTGAGGCAGGACTCTCTTGTGAAAAACCAGCCCCAGAGTCAGGGCAGAAGTGGAGAGCCTGGGAGAAGCAGCAGGTCTTCGTTAGCGAAAGAGAAGTGAGAGCTTCTGGTGTATGAATCAACTGGTGAGCGACGGCAGCTTGCCCGGAAAGATGTGTTCTCCTGCAGTTTCCTCAAAATCACAGAGGCAGGTGGGATGGGAACGCTGTGACACAGTGGCACTTTCTAATCAAACGTCTCCATAAGCTGGATCATTCCGAGGCTTGGTGGTGTCACCACTCTGCTTCCTGGGTCTTTTTTATCCACGGCAAGCTGGGGGAGCGAGGTGCTCCAGCATGTTCATTTGTCACCTGCGTTCCTTCCTGTGTCACCTGCACATAGAGAAAACGACTTGAATTAAAAAGCAGACAATGAGGTTGCACCCATTTTAAGACGACAGAGGTGCGCCGGTCATCTGAGGTCAGGTAGTGAGATGGGCGGGGCAAACGGAGCACAAGTGTGGCCTCCTCCCAGCTGGCCAAGCCGACCAGGAGAGGCAGCCCCAGCTCCCTCCAAGCCCCTTCTCCATTGTGAACTATGCCCTTACACACCACCTTTTCAGCCAGGGAGGCCCCCCAGCCCGGCTTCTGTGGCCAGCGGCACACGGAGCGCGTACGTGTGCTCTGGGCAGACCTGGCTCTCTGGACCCAGAGGGAATTAGCCTCTCTTCCTTAGGAAAGAGAACAAGAGCAACAAAAAAACCATAATAACAAAACAAAACAGGCCTTTGCAGATCTGGAGGGCTTTTCTCATGGCCGCTGAGGAAAAAGAAAAGGATCCTGCCCTGCCCCATGTTTCAGGTGGGCATCGCCCTTCCTCCTGAGACCGGCGCGCAGAGCCAGCCCGGAGTCTCGCAAGGCTCCAGGCAGCTGGGGGGGGGTCTTTTGGTTTTACAGAGAGGCGGGGCCATGCGGTAAGAACCCCAGATTTCTAGTGAAGAAATGTCCCTGTGAGACAGAGGGCAGGATTTGGACAGTCCGAGAAGGGAGGAAGGGTACTCTAGGCCAAAGGTGCTAGGGGAGCGGTGGCACGGTGACTAGAGAAGCCAGGGCCCCGTGGAAGGGAAGGAAGTTTCTGTGAGGCTGCTGTGCACAGTGTGGGGGCAGAAGCCAGGGGCTACAACATGAAATGCATGTATGGGGTCAAAGGTAAGCACCCAGTGTAAGACAGGGGCCCAGCAGCTAAGAGCTGAGCAGCTGGAGACCACGCTGGCGGTCGGGGCAGTGGGACCCAAGCAGCGGAGGCACGTGTAACGGGGGCCTGGTGCCCAGGGGAGAGCGTGCAGATCAAGGCACACCCACACAGTTGAATGCACATGGGGCCTGACAAAACCGAGGGCAGGAACATCCCCCAAGCATGAGCTGAGAACCCCTCATTCTAAGGTCCAGGGAGCACAGAGAGTGGGGATCTGGGAGATGGCAGTTTCAGGGAGCAAAAGCCCCAGTGTGGTAGCGTCCCAATACCCATGTGCAACCCCATAAACCTTGACTGGTAGGAGGTAGACAAGGGAGCAATGCAGTGGGAGGCCGCTGGAGGTGAAGGCCAACCCCAGACAGAGGAGGCAAGAAGTGGGCATGTGTCCTGGCTCCCTCAGACCTTCAGGGAACCCGAGAAAATGTCACTGCAAATAGTCATTTCTCCCCCAGGGAAAGAAACAGGACAGGGACGTGGAGCCCACCTTGTAGAGGACAAAGCACAGTAGGTTCTCATTACTATAGGTCCTAGTTATGGTCTGTAAAGTAAGTATAAAGCTGGGGACCCTAACACTGAGCGGCCCGTTACTCATTCTCATCAAATGGCCGAGTGCCTTTCATGTTACCACCTGACTTCACATCCCCTGTGCTGTTTAATCCTCAAGGCGACCCCGCAAGAAAAGTACTGTTGCTCCTCTTTGTCGATGAGGAAACTTTCCCACCCAGCTGCTCTTCTGTGCTCCGTTCTGTGTTTCCCACAACTGTAGAGCATCTCCTCTGACCACCCGCAAGGCTTCCAGACACTGCATGTCCAGAAGGGGACTCAGTGAGCTCCCATCCCCAGTGATCCAAACCAGACCCTGTTCACCATCCAGAACTGTCCACTTCAGTTCCCAGCACCACCACCCTCCTCATCAGCCAGCCAGAAACCTGCAGGACAGCCTCGCCCCTCCTGTCCCCTGTGCCCCAGTCTGTGGAGTACCTCTCTGCCTCCCTTCTCTAAACTACTCCTCCTGCATTGCGTAGGCCCTGATCACCTGTCCTGGCTTATGTGTGTCCTGGATGCTTTTTTTTTTTAAAAGATTTTATTTATTTATTCGACAGAGATAGAGACAGCCAGCGAGAGAGGGAACACAAGCAGGGAGTGGGAGAGGAAGAAGCAGGCTCATAGTGGAGGNCCTGATGTGGGGCTCGATCCCGTAATGCCGGGATCACGCCCTGAGCCGAAGGCAGACGCTTAACCGCTGCGCCACCCAGGTGCCCCTGGATGCTATTTTGACCTCCTGTGCTGCCAACTTCACTCCTCTCCAACCTCAGCTCTAGTTCCCTGCCCCTCCAGACCACACGTCCCAGTGCTGACAGCATGGTCCTTATAAACACCAATTGTGTGGCATCTCTGTTCTTTAAACCATGCAATATCCCTCTATCATTAACACAAAGTCCAAATTTCCTAGCTTATCATGTCCCCTCTGTCTTTAACTCAGCTCTCTTTCCGCATCCATCACCCCGCATTCCCTGACTGGCGTTTTATATCTCAGTCTTACTCAACTATTCAGCGTTTGCTAATGTGCCTCATTTCTCAAGACTCCCTCCCTACTCATGTGTCATTCTCTCTGCCTGGAATTTTGCCTGACTAATATCAGTTTCTCCAGCAGGCTTCTCCTGACTTCCCTGGTCCCAACACAGGACTAGACCCCATCATGGCACAGTTCACTTAACTCCAATACTTATTACCTGGATATGAGTTGTTTTCTCTCTTTCTCTGTGCTCCTTGAGGGCTGAAATTGCTCATTCCTATCTCCAGGGTCTAGCTCAGTGGTTGTCACGCATAGGTGCTTAGAAAGGGATGGGTGGATGGACGGATGGAGGGATGGGTGGATGGATGGATAGGTCTCCTGTTCAAGTTGGCATGACCCACAGATGAAGTAACAAGGACTCAAAGTCAAACCTTCTTTCCATATTCCTACGTATTTCCCAGCTTTGAAACCAGTTCTGCAACCTCCCAGATCTCCCAAATTACACCCACCATTGCAGGCTGCTACAAATGATGATGATATGCCAGGAGAGCTCTAGTAGCTCAGATGAAAAAGGGCCCTGTGCCCAGTGAGTACAAGGTGGTAATTTGTCCAATGGGTTTTTTTGTGTCCTGGGCTGAATGTTTCAGAACCAGCTAATGAAATCTATGTTGTAATTAGGGAAAATATTCCTGCAGCAGGTTGGAGAGATAATTACTGCCTAATTGTATTTTTCCCCAGTATTTTAACACAATGGTCTAGAAAAATAATTTAGAATTGTAATTTTTATAATTACCGTTTTTTGAGAAATCTGTTCAGAATTATAATTATCACTTCACAGGTTTCAGAGCTAACTTTGAGTTTGGCACCATGGGCTTTGTGTACATTATCTCATTGGTTATCTCAGAAACGCTGTGATGTACGTTCTATTTACCGTATTTTATAGATGAGGAAACTGAGGCTAAGATGGGTTAAGAATCCTGCCCAAAATTACCCTTGGTAACAGGGTTGAAATACAGCAGTCTGTCTGCAACTGATGATCATGATCTTACCCACTTCTCTATGCTGCCTCCACAACTCTCAAAGGAATCAGTTATTCAGTTAATTTAGAAATCTTTTATTGGTGTGTTTTGTTTTGTTTTGTTTTGTTTTAGAGAGAGAGGGCATGAACACATGTGACCTGGGGCTGGGAGCAGAGAGAGAGAATCTCAAGCAGACTCCATGCTCAACATGGAGCCCAACACGGGCTCCATCTCACGACCCTGAAATCATAACCTGAGCCAAAATCAAGAGTCGGTCACTTCACCGACTGGGCCCCCCAGGCGCCCCAGAAATCCTTTCTTGTTAAATAGCGCCAGGCCTGTTTTAGGTGCTGGAGATACAACAGAGAACAAAACAAAGTCTCTTCATGGAGCATATTCTCTGGGGACAGAGGAAAGCAAATAATGAATAAATACATAATATATCAGATATAGGTAAAGGCTATGAACAAGGGTAAAGAGAGTGTGTAGGAAGAACTATTGAAAAAATGGAGGCATCTAAATTCCAAAACAGTAGTGTCTTAGTCTCAGTGCCCTGGAGACACTCTGGGCGCTTGAGATTGAATGCACAAGGTTGATTGGATGGTGCTCTCAGGAAATACACCCGTGAGAAAACAAGGACAGCAGGACTGCTCAGAGAGGAGGCTGAACTGTAGTGAGATTACACCTGAGCCCTCAGCAGATGTTCAGTGAGCTTGGCCTTGAGGCAACTCTGCAGGGTTGTCCAAATTGAGGCAAAGGGGACTGGACCCTTGTATCACTGCATCAGCCAGGCATCAGCCCTTGGCTACCGCCGGGAAGGAGGAAAGCAGCTCTGTGCCGCCAAGGCCCATGCCCAGTGAGGGGCGCTTTTTGGAGTCTTGGGTTTGTTTCTGGACCGTGGGTATTTCCTGTCAAGCCTCTCTTGTCAACGCAGTGGCTGATGCCAAAGAATTAAGTGCCTCAGCCTGCATTCTTCATCTTTACAAGCCAGGATAGTAATATCCCTGCCTAAAGGTTTGCTATAAGAATCAGAATGATAAAAGGGTGATAAATGACCCTATAGAAAGGTAAAGGGAGATTACATGAAGCAAGGTTATCTATACTGTGGAAAAGAAATGTGTGTGAAAAAGAAATGATCTGGAACGACCTGAACTGACATGGAGAGACAAAATGTACGAGCAAAACAACAAAGGGTAGGAAAATATGTATCGTGTGATACCACCTATTTTAAAAGATACCTGTTTGCATCCAGATAGAAGGCAAGTGGAAGGACATACATGCAAGTGTTGACTGTGAGGGCAGGAGTCAGCAGGGGTGATGGGGGCCAGAGAACTGGAGCAGAGCGAGGGCTGGAATTGGCCTTGCTTCCATGTGAGGAGATGGAATGAGGAAGGAGTTGAGGCAGATGGCGGTGCAGAGGACACATTTGGATGTGACCGCAGACATAGCCTGCTATCCAGAGTTTTGTGTTCTAGAGTCAGCAAACCTGAGTTCAAGTCCCTACGCCACCTCTCACCAGCCTATTGACCAAGGCAATGTCTCTGAATCTGTTTCTTCATCTGTGAAATGGGACTAGTAATACCCACCCTAAAGAGCTGTTGTCAGGATTAGACACGAGTCAACCAGACACTCATTCACGGGGGCCACTGTCAGTAGCCAGAGTGGTCACTGGACAGTCCCTCCACTTCTAAACAAGAAGCAGGGTGTCAGAGGAATGACTTCCCTGGGCCAAAATAAACATGCCGGGAGAAGCCAGCTCTCCAAATGAGCAAGTCTTCTGTCAGTGTGCTTCCAGGTAGCCAGATGGGAAGTTGATTCACCGAAATTCTTCTTATAAATCAGGGGTTCACTTAGTTTTTAAAAATAATTCATCAAACTAATATGGGCAAGTAGTTAAAAAAAAAAAGTAGCCTAAGTCTTCTAATGACACACAGCAAGCTCTTCCCCATCCCTTGGTTCCACATTCCAAAGGCACCACAGGTAACTGGACAGTTACCTCTGTAGTCCTAAATAATACACTTATCTTACTATCTCCTATTTCATCAAATGTAGACATTATCTATTGTCTATTCTGATCTAAACATTTAGCATTCCTTATACCAGCCTCCCACCCCCCCTTTCCCATAGTTTTAATTAAATTGAAAAATAAGGGTTTACAGTATAATGACTGTATAATCCAGTTCTTTACTTTTTTTTTCATACTCCTCATCAGATCTTCCATCTAGCTATTCTTTGACTATTGTTTTCAGACATTCTCATACTGGATACTTCATTGATCTCATTACCTCCTTTGTTCCAACATGGAGACCTCTTTCCAGAAGCTTCTGTCCTCTGGCTCCAGACTAGATGGACAGTTCTCTGGGCCTGTTGCACAGTTACCATTGGAAGAATGCTGTATGTTGCTCTTCTGGACAGAACTCTCTATTGCCTGGACTGTGTGTCTTTCTCTCTCCCTAGTTTTGCTGGGGCACATCCTTAAAAAAGGAACTTGGCAGAGAGGAGTGTAAGTTTTCTCTTTACATCCTCTGGACTCCATACTTTGTGATAGGCCAATAGCCAGATGCCTNGCTTCTGTTCTCTGGCTCCAGACTAGATGGACAGTTCTCTGGGCCTGTTGCACAGTTACCATTGGAAGAATGCTGTATGTTGCTCTTCTGGACAGAACCCTCTATTGCCTGGACTGTGTGTCTTTCTCTCTCCCTAGTTTTGCTGGGGCACATCCTTAAAAAAGGAACTTGGCAGAGAGGAGTGTAAGTTTTCTTACACTCCTCTTACATCCTCTGGACTCCATACTTTGTGATAGGCCAATAGCCAGATGGCTTTCTTCCTTGTAAGGTACCTCACAGCCTTGACTTTAAACAGGTACACCCAAAATACTATATATGAACCCANCTTTACATCCTCTGGACTCCATACTTTGTGATAGGCCAATAGCCAGATGCCTTTCTTCCTTGTAAGGTACCTCACAGCCTTGACTTTAAACAGGTACACCCAAAATACTATATATGAACCCANATTTTTTTTTCATACTCCTCATCAGATCTTCCATCTAGCTATTCTTTGACTATTGTTTTCAAACATTCTCATACTGGATACTTCATTGATCTCATTACCTCCTTTGTTCCAACATGGAGACCTCTTTCCAGAAGCTTCTGTTCTCTGGCTCCAGACTAGATGGACAGTTCTCTGGGCCTGTTGCACAGTTACCATTGGAAGAATGCTGTATGTTGCTCTTCTGGACAGAACCCTCTATTGCCTGGACTGTGTGTCTTTCTCTCTCCCTAGTTTTGCTGGGGCACATCCTTAAAAAAGGAACTTGGCAGAGAGGAGTGTAAGTTTTCTCTTTACATCCTCTGGACTCCATACTTTGTGATAGGCCAATAGCCAGATGCCTTTCTTCCTTGTAAGGTACCTCACAGCCTTGACTTTAAACAGGTACACCCAAAATACTATATATGAACCCATTTACCTAACAAACATGGACTGGAAGCAAGGCCCTGTCCAAGGATCTGACTCAATAAAACAGGGGCTCTGTTCTCCAGATGATTTTTCTTGGGGAAAATAAGTAAACAGGCAGTGATGTAATGTGATCAGTGTTATAGCAGGAACTCGATATGGTGCTAAAAGAACATTCCCACTCCCCCAAAAGAGGATTTAACCTAGTGTGGGGAGCTCTTAGAAGGCTTCCTGGAATTGGCCTGCCTAAATGGAGCCTAAACAATGAGAATGCATGTTTATTTATTTATACACTATATAATTTAAAAATTGGATCTAGATATTTTGCAAAATACTTACAACTGTTCTGGTATACTGAAATCCTTCCAGTTTCCACAACTGTGTCTGGATCTCCCTCGTTTTACGGATTTCAACATTTTCCCCAGGGACTTGAATGGTACCAGGCATACAGGAGCTCTCAACACACAAATATTGAATGAATGAGTGTCAGATGCGGCATTATAATTCATTGGAGGAAGAGAGTCCTTTAAAAAGACATCTAGTAAATGGGCCTGGGACAGCTTAGTATTGATACACCAGAAAATAATAAAACTAGTTGCTTGCTTTATCCAATTTATGAAAACAAATTCCAGATGCACTAAAGATAAAAATCTCTAAAAATTTTTGGAGACAATACAAGAGAATATCTATATGACGTCAGAGTAGGAGAGGATGAATTAAATAAGATGCAATGCATAAACCTCAACATGAAGACTGATAAAGTGGACACTATCAAGGGACAAATTTTCTGTACCACAAAAGATACTTAGCACAGGGTACTATCAAAAATTCTCTTCTCCTGGACTTTGAAGGTTATGTTGGTCAGTCTGATAGACTGATTCTAAGTGTGGCCTTGCTATTTATTGGGTATGGTAGTATGCTCAAATGTTTTAACTTCTCTGAATTCAAGTTTCCTCTTCTATAAAATGAAGTTAAAATCATTTTAGAGCATTAAATTATATGATGAATGTAAAGCCCTTAGCAGAATGCATGGCTCGTTTTAGGTGCCAAATGTGTTAGGTGTTGGGGTTTTCAGAATAAAAAGACCCATGTTCCCATCCTTCACCCTGAAGGACTTAAAGTCTGTTGGGCAATTTAGACAAATAAACAGTTAATTGTAGGGTGCCAAGTGCTATCACAGTTCTCTTTACTTTGACCTCTTTGGATTAAGAAGCAATGTCACTCCACTCAGCGGGGAGTCACCTATTGGCCTCCTCCATAAGTCCATTCCTCGGGATTCTGTCATGGCTCCCTTGTCCTCACCATGCACTGTCTTCCGAAGAGATCTCATCTACTTCTACAGCCACGAATGCCATCTCTGTGCTGGAAAGTCCAGTCGTGTCTCCAGCCAAGACCTGACCTCCTGTTCAACAGATGTCTCAAACGTAGTATGTCAGAAACAAGACTCTCAATCTTCCTATGTCCCCAAATACACTTCTCCATGATGGTCCTGCTCAACAAGTGGCTCTCAAACTTCTCAGGCACTCCAGAGACTCATGATAAAAACTCAGGGCCATGCTCGATAATTCCCTTTCACTCATTGCCCAAACCATGTTCATTCTCCCACCAAAACACTTCTGAAATCCACCCATTTCCTTCCACCTCTACTTTAACCACATTGGTCTAAACCATCCTTGTCTGTCACCTGGGCTTCTGCTGTGACTACCTAACAAATCTCCCTGAATCCCCTCTTTCCCTTCTTCTCTTCCTCATTCTTGACCCAAATCTTTTGAAAATGCAAATTTTATTGATGTTTTCCTACAGGAAACCCTCAGTCGGCTTCCCATTGTACTTAAAATTCTAAATCTTCTCCCATGGTCCACAAGGCCCTGGATTACTGGCCTTCATCCACCGTGATTACCTCTGTCTCATTCCTCTTGCTCATCAGCCTTCAGCCACACTGGCCTTCTTTCAATTTCTATAACATGTTGAATTCTTTCTACCTCGGGCACATGCTCTTCTCTCTGCCTGGATCAATCCCTACCTCCCTCTTGACCTGGCTAACCCTTTCATTCTTTTGAGTCTCTTCTTAAATTCATGTTATTGTGGGAAATTTCCCTGTTGACCTTATCTAAATCAGGTAGTTTAAATTTCTAATCATCACCTTTTATTCCTTCTTATGTTTATCAATTTTTAAATATCTTATTTTTATGATTATTATGTTTAGCTTACTTAAAAGACGAAAAGTGTAGAAACTGTCAATTTTGTTCCCTACTGCTACTAATGGAGGAGCGTGGTGGGGTTGGGGGTGGCACTCCACCAGGGATCTGGGAGGACTGATTCCACCTGCTGGAGGACCCAACCATCTCTGCCCCTAAAAGACTGTCATTCTAGCAGCTCTGGGGACTGTGACAGACAGCCTGGCCCCTTGACAGTTCTCTTTCTCCACGTACATGCCCAGAGGAAAGGCCACGTCTGCAAGCCAGGAAGCAGGCCCTCTCCAGGAACAGAATCTGCCAGCACCTTGATCCTGGATTCCCCAGCCTCCAGAACTAGAAGAAATAAATGTCCGTTGTTTAAGCCACCCACTCAGTGGCATTTTGTTATAGGGGCTCAATCTGACTAAGACAGGTGTTTGATAAATATGCTGATTCAGAGGCTTCCAAATCTATTGATTGAGGGTTGAGCCGAGAAATCACTGCTTTTCAGGGTTGAGCCGAGAAATCACTGTTTTTAATAAGTCCACCAGAGATTCCTATTGAGACAGCCTCACTCTGATGTTTGGAACCTGCTGCCCTAGGAGAAAAGTNTGTTCAACAGATGTCTCAAACGTAGTATGTCAGAAACAAGACTCTCAATCTTCCTATGTCCCCAAATACACTTCTCCAGGATGGTCCTGCTCAACAAGTGGCTCTCAAACTTCTCAGGCACTCCAGAGACTCATGATAAAAACTCAGGGCCATGCTTNCCCACTCAGCGGGGAGTCACCTATTGGCCTCCTCCATAAGTCCATTCCTCGGGATTCTGTCATGGCTCCTCTGTCCTCACCATGCACTGTCTTCCGAAGAGATCTCATCCACTTCTACAGCCACGAATGCCATCTCTGTGCTGGAAAGTCCAGTCGTGTCTCCAGCCAAGACCTGACCTCCTGTTCAACAGATGTCTCAAACGTAGTATGTCAGAAACAAGACTCTCAATCTTCCTATGTCCCCAAATACACTTCTCCATGATGGTCCTGCTCAACAAGTGGCTCTCAAACTTCTCAGGCACTCCAGAGACTCATGATAAAAACTCAGGGCCATGCTCGATAATTCCCTTTCACTCATTGCCCAAACCATGTTCATTCTCCCACCAAAACACTTCTGAAATCCACCCATTTCCTTCCACCTCTACTTTAACCACATTGGTCTAAACCATCCTTGTCTGTCACCTGGGCTTCTGCTGTGACTACCTAACAAATCTCCCTGAATCCCCTCTTTCGCTTCTTCTCTTCCTCATTCTTGACCCAAATCTTTTGAAAATGCAAATTTTATTGATGTTTTCCTACAGGAAACCCTCAATCGGCTTCCCATTGTACTTAAAATTCTAAATCTTCTCCCATGGTCCACAAGGCCCTGGATTACTGGCCTTCATCCACCGTGATTACCTCTGTCTCATTCCTCTTGCTCATCAGCCTTCAGCCACACTGGCCTTCTTTCAATTTCTATAACATGTTGAATTCTTTCTACCTCGGGCACATGCTCTTCTCTCTGCCTGGATCAATCCCTACCTCCCTCTTGACCTGGCTAACCCTTTCATTCTTTTGAGTCTCTTCTTAAATTCATGTTATTGTGGGAAATTTCCCTGTTGACCTTATCTAAATCAGGTAGTTTAAATTTCTAATCATCTCCTTTTATTCCTTCTTGTGTTTATCAATTTTTAAATATCTTGTTTATTTTTATGATTATTATGTTTAGCTTGCTTAAAAGACGAAAAGTGTAGAAACTGTCAATTTTGTTCCCTACTGCTACTAATGGAGGAGCGTGGTGGGGTTGGGGGTGGCACTCCACCAGGGATCTGGGAGGACTGATTCCACCTGCTGGAGGACCCAACCATCTCTGCCCCTAAAAGACTGTCATTCTAGCAGCTCTGGGGACTGTGACAGACAGCCTGGCCCCTTGACAGTTCTCTTTCTCCACGTACATGCCCAGAGGAAAGGCCACGTCTGCAAGCCAGGAAGCAGGCCCTCTCCAGGAACAGAATCTGCCAGCACCTTGATCCTGGATTCCCCAGCCTCCAGAACTAGAAGAAATAAATGTCCGTTGTTTAAGCCACCCACTCAGTGGCATTTTGTTATAGGGGCTCAATCTGACTAAGACAGGTGTTTGATAAATATGCTGATTCAGAGGCTTCCAAATCTATTGATTGAGGGTTGAGCCGAGAAATCACTGCTTTTCAGGGTTGAGCCGAGAAATCACTGTTTTTAATAAGTCCACCAGAGATTCCTATTGAGACAGCCTCACTCTGATGTTTGGAACCTGCTGCCCTAGGAGAAAAGTGCCCAAGATTAAAAATCAGAAGACGTGGGTTTAAATTCTGCTCTGTAAATTATTGGGTATGGCATTTGAGGAAGTCATTTCATATCTCTGAGTTTCAAGATCTCGCTCTGTAAAGTTGAGGAATAAAAAGGTGCTTCAGAGCATAGTTGTGGGGCTCCCATGTCCAGTGGATTTTATTTACATCACTTTGCAAACTGCACCGTAAAGAAAGGTCTGACTTTTCACTTGTTGAAGAGCTCTTCCTCATCTCTGACCGTCTTCCTGGCGCAGCCCACGCTTCTCCAGTGAGATACCATCCCTTTCCTCCGACTTCTGAAGAAGGACTAATAACAATAATTCGCTGAGCCTTTTGCTTTTCCAAAGGTCCAGGCNCGATAATTCCCTTTCACTCATTGCCCAAACCATGTTCATTCTCCCACCAAAACACTTGTGAAATCCACCCATTTCCTTCCACCTCTACTTTAACCCACATTGGTCTAAACCATCCTTGTCTGTCACCTGGGCTTCTGCTGTGACTACCTAACAAATCTCCCTGAATCCCCTCTTTCCCTTCTTCTCTTCCTCATTCTTGACCCAAATCTTTTGAAAATGCAAATTTTATTGATGTTTTCCTACAGGAAACCCTCAGTCGGCTTCCCATTGTACTTAAAATTCTAAATCTTCTCCCATGGTCCACAAGGCCCTGGATTACTGGCCTTCATCCACCGTGATTACCTCTGTCTCATTCCTCTTGCTCATCAGCCTTCAGCCACACTGGCCTTCTTTCAATTTCTATAACATGTTGAATTCTTTCTACCTCGGGCACATGCTCTTCTCTCTGCCTGGATCAATCCCTACCTCCCTCTTGACCTGGCTAACCCTTTCATTCTTTTGAGTCTCTTCTTAAATTCATGTTATTGTGGGAAATTTCCCTGTTGACCTTATCTAAATCAGGTAGTTTAAATTTCTAATCATCTCCTTTTATTCCTTCTTGTGTTTATCAATTTTTAAATATCTTGTTTATTTTTATGATTATTATGTTTAGCTTGCTTAAAAGACGAAAAGTGTAGAAACTGTCAATTTTGTTCCCTACTGCTACTAATGGAGGAGCGTGGTGGGGTTGGGGGTGGCACTCCACCAGGGATCTGGGAGGACTGATTCCACCTGCTGGAGGACCCAACCATCTCTGCCCCTAAAAGACTGTCATTCTAGCAGCTCTGGGGACTGTGACAGACAGCCTGGCCCCTTGACAGTTCTCTTTCTCCACGTACATGCCCAGAGGAAAGGCCACGTCTGCAAGCCAGGAAGCAGGCCCTCTCCAGGAACAGAATCTGCCAGCACCTTGATCCTGGATTCCCCAGCCTCCAGAACTAGAAGAAATAAATGTCCGTTGTTTAAGCCACCCACTCAGTGGCATTTTGTTATAGGGGCTCAATCTGACTAAGACAGGTGTTTGATAAATATGCTGATTCAGAGGCTTCCAAATCTATTGATTGAGGGTTGAGCCGAGAAATCACTGCTTTTCAGGGTTGAGCCGAGAAATCACTGTTTTTAATAAGTCCACCAGAGATTCCTATTGAGACAGCCTCACTCTGATGTTTGGAACCTGCTGCCCTAGGAGAAAAGTGCCCAAGATTAAAAATCAGAAGACGTGGGTTTAAATTCTGCTCTGTAAATTATTGGGTATGGCATTCGAGGAAGTCATTTCATATCTCTGAGTTTCAAGATCTCGCTCTGTAAAGTTGAGGAATAAAAAGGTGCTTCAGAGCATAGTTGTGGGGCTCCCATGTCCAGTGGATTTTATTTACATCACTTTGCAAACTGCACCGTAAAGAAAGGTCTGACTTTTCACTTGTTGAAGAGCTCTTCCTCATCTCTGACCGTCTTCCTGGCGCAGCCCACGCTTCTCCAGTGAGATACCATCCCTTTCCTCCGACTTCTGAAGAAGGACTAATAACAATAATTCGCTGAGCCTTTTGCTTTTCCAAAGGTCCAGGCTATCATTATTTAGATACACATCATAACACACCCACAGCCTCCCTAGCCCATTTGCTGCTGGGGGAAGAAACTCAGCTCATGCGGCAGCAGCAAAGCCAGGACCAGAAAGCTTGGCCTGACTTCCGCAGGGATGACAAGGGTGGAGTCTCTGGAAAGTAACAGACAAAAGCCACACCAGGAATTGGGAGACTTCTGGGCAGTTTCTTAACTGGCATTCCCATGCTGAATCTTTTAAAAACATAACTATTTGGGACAATGGCAAAATCCAGAAAACTGAGTGCCCTATCAGAGGTATAGAACTCTCAAATTTAAGCAACTTGCTGTATGAATCCAGGAAAATCCTTTTATCTCCCTCTCTGTGGAACAGGTGGTTGGACCAGATGAAAGTATAAATGAATGAACAAATGGACCCAGCTGTCTGCAAGACACCTGTGGGGGGACATCTGTTTTTTTGTCTTAGGATGTGGCACCAGCAAACCCCCAGTCACTCAAGCCAGATAGCTTGATTTGCTGATTCCTCCCAGGCTGCCTTAATTTCTCCTACCTCCTTTCTCCTCTCCATCCCATTGTACTGACCTGATGCAACCCTTCATTATTTCTCACCTGGACCATTTCTCTAGCTCCTAACAAGCCTGTCTCCTTGCATTCATTAATCCATCCATCCATCCATTGGTCTAAAAACACTGTCTTTAGTATCTCCTATGTGCCAGGCATTGTTCCAGTGACTGGTGAATAAGAAAAAGCCCCAGCCTTCATGCAGCTGACTCTGTAGTCAAGACAAATAGTTAAAAGATTAGTTAACAAATACATATGAATTATCAACTGACATAAAGGAAAGTGTTATTAAGAGAAATAAAGTAGGATGAGGGAATCGAGTAAGCTGTATTTTATTTAGAGAGCTGTATTTTATTTAGGGGAGTCAGACAAGAACCCTCAGGTGTAATTTGTAGGAACCTAACAAAGTTAGCAGGTAGGTGATGTGAAGATCAGGCTGAAATACTATGCTAAGCAGGAGGGGGAAATGCATCCAAAGGTCCTGAGGTGTAGGCAAGCTTGGTGTGTCCTAGGAATTGCAAAAGAAGACCAATGTGACTGGAATGGGGTAAGTAAGGGGAGGGTTAATAGAAAACGGGCTTTACGGCGTTATGGGATCGAGCCCCACATCAGGCTCTTCTGCTATGAGCCTGCTTCTTCCTCTCCCACACCCCCTGCTTGTGTTCTCTCTCTCGCTGGCTGTCTCTATCTCTCTGTTGAATAAATAAATAAAATCTTTTAAAAAAAAAAGTTTTAGAAAACGGGCTTTAGGGGTAAGCATGGGCCAGGATCATATGAGAAGAGAGAGTTTGAGAATGCCTGCATGACTTTTGGCCTGAGCTACTGAGAAAACAGGGGCATCATTTCCTGAGTGTGCAAGTGCTGGGAAGAATGGGAATAGGTAAAACTTCCTGAGTACTGTTTCCACCAGTTTCAATGGGCATATTTGATAACCAAGTGCACATATCAAGTATGATGTTGGCTAAATAAGTCTGAAGCTCAGGGGAGAGGTGTGGGCTGGAAGGGTGAATCTGGAGATATCTGGTGTTATTTAAGGCCAAGGGGCTGGAGAGGGTGTAGGGGAGACAGAAGAGATGGGACGATTGGCCATGGGGGGACGACAATAATTCAAGAACTGAAAGAGGGGAAGCATCCAGAAAAGGCGACTGAGAAGGAGCAGTCAGTGAGGTGGGAGGAACACAAGGAGAGGATGGGGTGTGGGATCCAAGAAAAGAATGAATTTTAAGAAAGCGAATATGGTCACTGTGTCAAGTTCCGCTTCTTTTAGTAGGAGGATTTAAATCAATTCACATTTCTTTGAATACTGAAGTATTTGGACATCTTTCTTATGTTTTCTTTTGCATTTCTATTTACCATGCTGTTGTCTTTGCTTATTTATTTCTCTTCTGACAAAAATTTAATTTGTAACTGGTTTGTAGCGAGTCTCAAATTCCCGAGTCTAAACATGATGTTGTTTTATTTTTTCCCAGTGTTGCTTCCAAGCCACGGTATATTGACTTCCCTCTCCCACCAGGTAGTGGCTCCCTTAATGCTCTCTTGGCCAGATTACTTAATTTTCAACAACTTTTGACTAACAGCACAGTCTAATTTTGTTTCTAAAACTCAGTTCTGCTTATTTAAAAACAAGGTTTTTCCAAAAGTCACTCCTTCTGTTTTTAAATTTTTAAATGGAAAATTTCGAACACATACAAAACCAGAGAGATCCTATTCATTTTAAATCTCAGTCTTCTATCTGGGTCAATGCTGTCCTCCTCTGGAGGCTGGAGGGGGGACCCATGGTGCCCTGCTGTCACCGGGCTCATTCCCAAGCCACCTTGTCAAGGCCTTTGGAGACCGGATCATGTCATCTGCCCTCTCCCCATGCTGGTGATGTCATGAATTCTGACTCTTCATCCTCCAGTCTTTCCTGGCCCCGAAATTACCAGTCACTCCCTGCCACTAGTATTCCTGAGCTCATGCTCCATAGCTCCCAGAGACTTGGAATGGGGTGAGCACATCACATCACCACCCGACTTGCCTCCAGTTCTCTCTCCCATAGCACTGCAGGGCGCTGATTCTGTGGACACACCTGTCCTCCTTACAGGAAACAGGGGGCTTCTGAGGGGCAAGTATTGTCTCATTTCCTAATCTCTAGCTCAATTCCTGGTATGTTGTAGATTCTAATAAATGCTAAGTAAAAGGCCAATAGAATAAACATTGAATTGGATCCTTTTAAAGGGACGGTCAATAAATAACACTTCCGAACAAGTTGAAAAATAAATCAAAAGTAAAGACACAGATGAAATATCACCTTTAGTAGTGATAGATGCTCTGTCAGAAGATGTAGCTTAGATTGAGTGCCAAATGAATCAGCCAGGAACCATGGCTTTAGGCAGATGCCCACCCAGGTGAGGGGGCCCTGGGGGCAGTAGGGGGTGGGGAGGGAAAGTCACAGCAGAGTGTGTGCTCTCTGTGGGCAGACTTGCTCCCAAGAAGACGACCAGCAGAGCTGAACTAAGCATGCCCAGCTCTTCTCCCAAATTTGGCAGGAGAGAAATCACCCATCTCCCCGGAGGTGGAGTGTGAAAAAAGGGAGAGAGATTTAGAGCGTAGACGTTATACTCATTTGGTTCCTTCACAGGAAGGAAGCACCAGGCATCAGCAAGGAACATTCCCCGTGATCAACTACATGACATGCATCAAACATGGTGCCCGGGTTAGATTGGTCAATTCTCATAAAAGCAGACAGAGGTAGGAATCATGATCCCATTTTATAGGAGCGAAGGTTCATAATGGCTAAGTCACTTATCCAAGATTACAAACCAAAGGAGTGGTAGAGCAAGAGTGGATTCAATTGTATTACTAATAATGGTTGAGATTTGTTTACGTGCTTATCATCTGCGAGGCTGTGGAATACGTACATGGATACATTTAATCCTCACAACAATCCTATGAGGTAGGTGTTGGTTTTTGTTCTCTTTGGTAGATGAGGTAGTTTAGACTAAGGTCACCAGCTCAGGACTGAGATTCAAAGCAGAATCTGTCCTCCAAAGCCTTGGTTTGTCTCCAGACTGTTGTATTATTCCTGTCTCAGGCAAAACGTGTAAGCAAATCAGCAAGTTGCCCCAAAGCACAGGACATAATGCCTCCTCTAAGACAAAAAGTTCATTTCTAAAACAGATGAGATCTCCAGGGTCTGGGTTTAAATCTAACCACTTGTCAGCCTCTTCCTCACTTCCAAGGGGAAGTGATGATACCCCATCACAGAGAGGAGAGTGTGCTCCCCCTGGTGCAGGGATAAGGATCGAGTCACGTGAGCGCTCACTTCTCAGGCAGGAAGCAGCCTCGGGTTTACCTCGCTCCTGCAGAGGGTCAGCTCCTCTCTGGGTGTCTGTTTTGACCCAGTGAGGCTGCTCTCCAGTGCTTGCCCATGTCTCAGACAGGAAGGGATGCCGAAGGTCCCTCTCTGAGGGGGCGACTCCGGGGTCCTGTGATAGAGAGCGAGGGACAAACCCAGGCTGGGAGAGGGGCAGGGCGATGGGGTGGCTGGAGGTGGGGTCTCACTGCTTCCAAGAAGACAGGATAGCTCACTAAATCCTCTCCACAAACCTGAGAGGCAAGTACGATCTCTGTTTCTCAGAAAAGTGAACTGAAGAAGCGGACACAGAACAAATGGGCAGGAGAAGGAACTGAGTGGCATCCGGGGCTGGTGGAGAAGGAGCAAAGGGGGGGGGATCACTTCCCCTCTCGCAGGTAACCCATTCCACACCAGCACACCCTCTCTCCTGTCCCACTTGGGGAGGAGGGGTGAACTCTGGATGGGGAAGGTGTGGGTGCAAAGGTGGTAATATTGTGCCCATTTATAAGGTAAGAAGCCAGAGGCCCTGCCTGAGGTCCACAGCTGGTAGATGGTGGAGGAGAGCCTGGAATTCAGGCTGGTGTGACTCTTGCACTGATAGGGTCTCTTGTAACCATCCATACCTTGCTTAAAGTGTTGCCAGGGACAGCAGCTGTGGTCTCACCAGGACAGTTTTTAAAAAAGAAGGCATCTCAGGCCCAGCCCCAAGCCTCCTGGCCAAAATTTGCCTCTTTTCAGGATCCCCAAGTGATTCCAACGTCCATTCACACTTGAGAAGTCCTGTCCTACACCACACGCAGGTTTTCCCGAGGTTCCTTCTAACCCCCAGGTTCTCACTCCTCCATCACTGGCGGGCACATCCCTGTCACCTCTCTCGCTGCCTTGGCTCCCAGACCCCCTGCAGCACGCATAGCGTGCACTGCTCTCTGCCAGGCACCTGGGATTCTTGGCACCCATTCTTGTCCATCTCCCGTCCAGCTGGTGAGCCCCTCGGGGGACAGGAGTGCGGCATAGCGTGTTGTCCACACAGCAAAAGCAGCTCCTTACTCATCTCCACTGCTGTCTGCAGACCTTGTCTCATCCTGATCTTTACAGCAGCTGTCCAAGATGGATATTATTATCAAAGCAAATAAAAGACTTGCCCAAGTTTTCAGAGCTAGTTTAATGCAAATGAAGGGCTCCTCAATGCTCCTTTCTTTTCACTTCTCCCCATGAGAAGAAAACCTCACTGCCAGTCTGGAGATCCTGAAACATGGGCATAGGACATATTGTAGAATGAGCACGTGAGAGAACATGAGCAGGGGGAGGGGCAGAGAGAAAAGGAGAGCAGGAAGCCTGGCAGGGGGCTCCATCTCAGGACCCTGGGATCAGGAACTGAGCCAAAGGCAGACACTTGACCGAATGAACCACCCAGGCACCCCTAGTACGTATTGTTTTAAATGAGGGCACCGGTTACTGCAGGAATCAATCTTCTGGAATGCCCTCTGACCTGCACAAGTCCCCCGTGCCACAGGGACAGCGGCCAGTCCCGAGGCATGCTTTGCTCTGCTGGCTGATCTCATCATTCCAGAAACCAGTAGCCTTGGCCTCCAGCCTCCGCTGTCACTCACTTGCAGTGAGACTTTGGGCAAGTTGGCTCTTGTGTGCAAGGCACTTACTTCAGGGCCACACACGAAGGAGACACTCAGTAAGAAGCAGTTCCTGCTGGTCCCTATCTGGGGATTGATTGAAGGTGTTCTGCTAGAGTCAGTTTTCAAACTGTGGCCCACAGAGCTTTGGGGATGTCAGTCTGGATCTGTACCTGTTTGGGCTGAGGTAGGAAAGAGAAAGCAAAGAGTTCCCTGGCTGCCCCTGATTTCAATCAGGGCAGCTGACATTTATTTATTTTACACAAAAGCTTTCTCAGGAGACTTTTTATAAACATCATTTTTGGTCTAAAATAATTTTGAAAACTATTGTGCTGAAAATTATCCGAGATTCCTTCTAGCTGGTACAGACTATGATTCCAGGCCTGATTGGGGTTTATTAAGCGGGGTCACTAAACAAATATTTATTGAGTACCCTCCTGTCATTTGCTGAGTGACATGTCCTGATGGCTGCTTTATGATGTTCACTTTGGAGGCTGTAGGGAAAGCCGACTATAAGGGTAGGTGTATGACAGATGTGCCAAGATCTACTCAACCTTCTTCCTGTAGCAACAGAGCCTGATTTTTAGCTGGACACCTGGCTGCGCAGAACAGTGTCTGTTCCCAGCTGCCCTGGTAGCTGGAGTGGCCGTTGGACTATATTCTGAACAATGTGTATAAATGGAAGTGGCCACAATTTGTGGGCCATGCATTAAAAAAAGTAAAAGGGGTATGCCTTCCCCTTCTGCATTTCTTCCTCCCAAGTGGGCAGTATGCAGACAGGGTGGTAAGCAATGTTGGGTTATGTGAGCCAAGGAAATACCCTACAGAGGGTGGGGCCACAGAAACAGGGAGCCTGACGCTGTGGGGCTGTCACACAGTCCTGGACTGCTTGCACCTCGGTTGCTACAGGAGGGAGAAACTCCTGTCTTGTTTAAGCCATTGTTTACATGGGTCTCAGTTGGAGTAACAACCTGTATGTGTGTGTGTGTGTTTACGTATATGTATATACACACACATACTAACTAATGCAGCGGACGAGAGTAAGAACAGAGAGATCAGTTAGTAGCTTTTGAAACAGTCCAGACAAAGATGATGGTGACTTGGAAAAAGGCAGTAGCTCTGAAGATGATGAGAAACTCGGGTGGTTCTGGAGGTATTGCGGAGATATGGGTGATGAGATTTGCTGGTGGAATGAATGCAAGGTATAAGAAAGATAGTCATGGATGATTCCAAGATTTGCCATAATGTGTTGCTAGGTGGAGAAGATTAGGAAAGGAGCCCGGATGGGGTTGGAAATCAGGAATTCATTGTGGACACATTAACTTGGAAAAGCATGGTAGACATCCAAGTGCTGGTTGAGCA
This sequence comes from Ailuropoda melanoleuca, assembly GCF_002007445.2. Taxonomy (NCBI): domain Eukaryota; kingdom Metazoa; phylum Chordata; class Mammalia; order Carnivora; family Ursidae; genus Ailuropoda; species Ailuropoda melanoleuca. The sequence continues at coordinate 32,895,032 of NC_048219.1, read as the reverse complement.
TTTGGATTCAGGCACCAGGATTTCAGGGAAGAGAGAATGGACTTCAGTATAAAAACAGACCTTTTGGGCAAAAACGTAGGGAATGAAATAGAATTCTACAGAGAATATCTGATCAAGCTGCTGCCTTGTCATTTCCCGTAATTGCAAAATGGCTTTTAATTAACTAGCTCTGCATACCGCTGGTCACTGGGGAACCCCCAGGACAAATTACCACTCTGTGTGTGCACTGCAGAAAGCGTACCCTCACATCTGAACAGCTCAGAGTTCCCAAGGCACATAATTACCCTCCGAGAAAGCTTTCTAGGGTGAGTGGCATTTGGGAAAGTTGGGAAGTTGGGAAACTGGATTTTCAGCCCAAAAAACACAAAGGAAAGAATGGTCAGACGATCAGACTTGGGGTCCTGGACTATCTCTGTAAGGACCTAATGTTATGAGACAAGTCATCTAATATCCATCCATGAATCCATCCATCCATGCATCCATCCATCATCTGAATAGGAGATCTCCAGTGTCATTTCCTTTCTCTTGAATCTCCCACATCCTTACACCGTGTGTCTGGCCTCTGCTGTTTCTTGCCCAAGTAACATAAGAGAGGAAATCACCTGGAAAATAGAAGGTTATAGTGTACGGAGAAGGAGAAGGAGAAGGAGAAGGAGAAGGAGAAGGAGAGGAAGAGGAAGAGGAAGAGGAAGAGGAAGAGGAAGAGGAAGAAGAAATAATATAGGGATATCTGGCCAGATAGAATTGCATAATAGAAAGCTATTCTGGCACCAGGGTTTGGAGCAATNTCTGTTTCTTGCCCAAGTAACATAAGAGAGGAAATCACCTGGAAAATAGAAGGCTATAGTGTACGAAGAAGGAGAAGGAGAAGGAGAAGGAGAAGGAGAAGGAGAGGAAGAGGAAGAGGAAGAGGAAGAGGAAAAGGAAGAGGAAGAAGAAATAATATAGGGATATCTGGCCAGATAGAATTGCATAATAGAAAGCTATTCTGGCACTAGGGTTTGGAGCAATGAGCAGAGGAAGGAGAAAGCCCAACTGGAAGGCTAAACTCTCTGAAGAACTGTGTTGTGAGAGAGGTGAGGGGATCATAGTGCAGAGTAGTTTGCTCCTTGCGTCTCAGAGTCTAGCTCTGGGAAAATCCAAGTCTCAGGGTCAGCATGGCATTGTGTCCAACAGCACAGGGATATATAAGCAGTAAAGCTAAGAAGGTGTCTAAGGGCAATGCACAGGGGCTGCACACTAAGTTGGGGCAATAAAGAAACAGAACATTCCTGGAAACCCCAGGACTGGGTTCAAGAGCTAGAAGCCACAGAGAACAGGGACCTTGCAACTAGAGAGTAAATCAGGGTTGAAGCCTTCAGCAGTAGGGACCATGAATGGTTGATGACACCCAGAAGACCTCAGGTATTATAAAGTCCATGATAGACATCTACCCAGAGTGCCAAGGGACCAAGCTAAATCTGCCAGCCTTCTGGAATAAGTACCCTGAGAACAATAGGAGCTCCCCATCTTTACTCTCTTTGCTTTCACTCCCATCACCTTGGGCATAAACTTACACCTTCACTCAGACACCATCTTGGGAGATAAGGAAAGCTTCTTGAATGAGGAATGAGGAAAGAAGCAGGATTGACAGAGGGCTTGAGTTTAAATCAACTATCAACCCAACATGACTGGTTTGGGCAGAAAGAGACTGCATGAATCTCACATAAACCAAGGTGTTTTTAGTTGGCAACTTCAGGGACCATTTTCCACCATCAGTGGGAGTAGGGATGCCAGGGCAAAGTAAAATTAGTTATTGCCAAAGACAATTATGTTATTTTGCACATCAGAGTTGTGGGCAAATTTTTAATTTTCTGCTGTAATCCTTTCACTTATTCATTCTTTTATTCATCCTACAAACATTTACTGAGTACTTCCTTTCTGTCAGGTGCTAAAGAGAAGGATGGATACGATTTTTCTGCCCCCAAGAAGCTTAGAGATGGGAGTGGGACGCACTACTCAGAATCCCAGGGCAAGGTCAGACGTGCTGTAATAGAGGGCAGCCCAGAAGAAAAGCAAAGGGTGCTCACACCAGCCTGGGCAGTCAGGGAGGACTTGCTGGAGGAGGTGGTGCCTGACCTGAGTCTTTTGGAGTGAATAGGAATTGACCAGGTGAAAAGGACAGACAGGAATGGTGGCATTCATTCCTATGCTTATTCGTTCATTCATTTATTTAAGTAATATTTACTGGGTGCCTACTAAATTCAAAAATTGATAGAAGTGGGAATACAGCAGTGAGTGAGACAGATGGGATCCCTGCCTTTGTGGAACTTCTATTCTGGTGGGAAGAATGAGATTGTAAAAACAACAGAATAAATGTATCATATAATATCAGGTAGTGGGAAATTGTAAGGAAGAATAAATAAAGTTTGTCCAGTAAGTTGACAGCGGGAGGCAAGTGAGAGAGGGGCCAGAGGTGATTTGGAACAGAATGAAAGGGGAGGATTCTGATGAGGTGAGATTTGAGTGGAGATGTATTTGAAAAGAGAGTCTTAATTAATCGAATGTCCAGCACTTGAGGTAGATGAACTGGCAAGTGCAAAAGCCCTGAGGCGGGAGCTTCCTTGACAACTTCAAGGAACAGCCTGGAGGTCAAAGTGGCTGGAGCAGAAAAGGATAGGAAGAGAGGCTGGGAGTTAAGTGGAAAGGTATCCAGTGCCAGTGCAGACAGAGCCTTGCAGGCCATGATTAGGGATCTGGATTTTGCTCTGAATGTGAGGAAAAGCTATTTAGGTGTCAAGGCATGAGATCATAGGGAGCCCTGGGGGACTTACAAACAATTGATATGATTGGACTGTCACGTTCACATGAGAGATCATAAAAGAATGAACCAGAGAGGTAAGCTGGAGGCCAGACACACAGCTGGAAGAGCTGGGGTTTATCTCACCTGCAGTGGAAGCACTGAATTGACACGATCCAATTGGAGTTTTGGGAAAACAAGTCATAGAAGTTCTGGAGGATGGATTAGTACAGCAGGAGAGTGGTATAGGAGAGAGAGGGCAAAATAAGAGCATCAAAAAACAATCAAGAAGGCTGGTGTAATCATCCGGGTGAGAGCTGCTGACCAGGCAGATGCTGAGAAATGGGGGGCTCAGTGAGGTAAAACAGCACGTGATTGGATTTAGGTGGTGAGAGACTGGTTTTCTTCTCCCTCTGAGTGGTCTTGCCCATTCCCACGGATGGAAACACCATCCTCAGGATAGTAACTCCCAAAATGATATCCC
>NC_048219.1:32867645-32891669 GCF_002007445.2 Ailuropoda melanoleuca | reverse complement strand
AAAGGAAAAGAAAAAAGAAAAAAAAAGTCCTCAGTGAGCAGACAGCCTCCAGCAGTTCATTCTTCCTGGCAGTGCCCTCCCAGCACAGCCCCAGCCAATGCCTGAAAAGGTGGTGGCAGAAGGGGCTCTGCATCTCCACCCAAAGTAGGATTGCTCTACGGGGCTCCCTCCTCCAACACTCTCCTTTGGGCAAGCAGAGACTTATCAAAGGGCTTTGTAGTTCTAGCAGCTTCCTCTGCCCAGTCCCGCTCACTCTCCTCCAAAGCTTCCTCCTCCATAAACCTCTTGGTCCTAGCTGCGTCTCAGCCTCTGCTTTCCAGTTTGCACAACAGACTCAGTGGCAGAGGCAGGACCGGATGTCTGGGCAATGCAGATGACTGTTTGTGCACCCCCATTATCCTGTCCCTCCTTCTGTCTTTGCATTCGCCACACTGCATTGACATTTTCGGTTTCTGAGTCTGGGGTGTGTGTGCCGTGCATGTACACGTGCTAAAACATATATGACATAAAATTTGCCATTTTAACCTTTTTGCAGTGTGTGATTCAGTGGCTTTAATTATATTCACACTTCTGTGCAACTGTCCCCATGCTGTTTCCAAAACTTGTTCATCACCCCAAACAGAAACAGAAGTTTTGCACCCCTTAAACAATAACCTGAATCTGCTTTTCAGACCCAGAAATAAATGGAGCTTCATCAGGACAGCAATTCTGTCTTGCTCATCTCTCTCCATAGCTCCTAATAGGACCTGGCATTTACCAGGCATCCAAGATATTGTTTACTAAACTGAAGAATAAAAAAAGAAAGTTTCTTCTAGATACCTGGAAAAACTAAGGAGAGGTGACATTTAATTGGACTCTTACAAGATGAATGAGATTTCAGTAGGTGGACAGGAGGGAAGAGCGTCCCAGACTGGGGGAACAGGAGGACAGGGCAAACTCTGCTGGCGGCAAACCTGAAGTCAGTGTGTCCCTCCCAGAACTGTAGTTTTGTTTAGGACAGCAAGGCGCACAGCTAAGAAATATACATACATTTCCTAGCCTCTCATTCAGATGCAGGTGGTCACATAGCTGTTGTAGTCAACGAGGTGTAGGCAAAAGGCAAATGGTGATTTCTGGGAGGTTCACATTCCTGAAATGGGTATTGCCACTTCCTCTTTGTTTTCTTTCTTCTGCTTCTTGTCTGGAATGTAGATGTAGTGGCTGGAGCAACAGTAGCCATTTTGCAACCTTGCAAAATTATGGAGTCCTTGGTCCTGACATTTTTGAGCCACTGAATTAGCAACTCTAGACTTGTGTGTGTGTGTCTGTGTCTGTGTCTGTATGTGTGTGTGTGTGTAATTCCTAACTGTAAAACTTGCCTGAGATATCTTTTTTGTAATATGCATTTAATATAAGCCTTAACTGATATGATAGTCAGGGGTTATAGAAGAAACGGCAAGCCTGGAAAGCAAGACTAACCTCAAGAGCCATGGGTGGCTCTGGCCAGCAGCAGAACTTCTGCCTTCTCTGCCTCAGGAAACTGGCAGCCAAATGGGAAGTTGCCTCTGCAGCTGCTCACTGGCAGGATCAGGAAACCACCCAAATGAGCAAAAGCCACAGTCTAGAAGCTAAGATGACTGGGCAGCCACCACAATCAAGCAGTGTCTCAGGAAAGCCAGACCTCCTGTGCGCTTGCCAGCAGAGCCACAGAGGCAGGCAGGTGAGGCCACCTTGTCACTCCATCTTCTAAACCCTGCTTGAGAACATCTGACTGTTTGGACTAATTCATATTCAGAATTTGTACCACAAAGGAACCTGGAAATGTGATGTTCTCCTTCTTCCCCTGGCCAAGTACTGCTCATCCTCCAGGTTTTGGGTTAGACTTCATTTGATTGAGAAGGCATTCCCTGACCCCAGTCTATTTAGATGGCCCATCTCACTTCCTTGCTGAAAATCTGCATATCATTCTGCAATTTTCCATTACAAATTATATATTCAATATACTCCTACTCTAAGAGCTTGTCTTCCGTGCTAAGCTCCACGACAGCAGAGACTCTTCTATCTTGCTCACCCCGTGTCCTCAGTAGTTTGCCCAGTGCATGATACATTATAGTCTCTTTGTATGAAATGAGTGAATGTATTGTATGAATAAATAAATGGATGCACAAAGGAGAGCATGGGGAACAGCGTGTTGTGAGGCAAATACAGACATCAGTTGGAGGAAAGTTCCTCTGACATGGGAGGGCGTTTCCATCTCTGTGATTTGTTTTGCAGAAGTGGATACACTGATAAGTACAAAGTATGGCAGACCTGGATATCATCTGGAAAAGTCTGTCACACTAAATAATTTTCATCAGCAGCCTTGAATGGAACCAGATTCACCTAAGAGAAGGGCATTTCCCATTCATATATATCTGTCTCCAATAAGAAACATTGGTCCCGGGGCGCCTGGGTGGCACAGCGGTTAAGCGTCTGCCTTCAGCTCAGGACGTGATCCCGGCATTCTGGGATCGAGCCCCACATCAGGCTCTTCCGCTATGAGCCTGCTTCTTCCTCTCCCACTGCCCCTGTTTGTGTTCCCTCTCTTGCTGGCTGTCTCTATCTCTGTCAAATAAATAAATAAAATCTTTAAAAAAAAAAAGAGAGAGAAAAAAGAAACATTGGTCCCCAGAGAACTTGACTTTGAGGAGCTTGGAGAGGAATGAGATGCTTAGGAGCCTAAAAGATGCAGGAATGGTCTTGGTTCAGAGATTTCCCACAGCCTGGTCCTCAGAACAATCTCAGAGAAGGAACATTTCCCATACAGTTCTGGGACAGGCATGTTTTGAATACAGACTCACTTCTTCAAGGATTTGACTTGACAACTTGTTCTCCTGTGTGAAAGCCTAGCCATAATACTGAAAGGTTGACTTCTCTGAAGAAAGAGCCTGAATGGTAGCTATGTGTTTGGCACAGTAATGCTTAGGCTCTGGCACAAAATCAGTCTATCAGAAGCTCCTTCCCTCTAAATAGAGGGACGAGTGACATTGGTGGGCCAAGGTCTTGTGTCAAATGAATGCAGAGCCCATTTTGGGATTCCCAGCCCCTCTGCCTCTTGCTCCAAAAAACCGATTACAATTGGAATTGTTAGCAGAGTGAGTTTAGTAACAGCCCAGAGGCAGCAAAGCCCAGGGGAGAAACTGGGGCTGGTCAAGGAGAGCCACTGCTTTGGGGCTTGGTTTTGACATCTGTTGTATAGGGTCACATTTCCCCCAAGACACACTCATATGGCCAACAAAACTAAAGTTTGCAAGATCAAGGTCACATAGAAAAGAGGTATTAATTAGATATTTATAATATGTGTATATGCATATATATACATATATATGTAAATATGGACTATAGGTATTTATAAAACATCAATAACAGTGGTCAGGGTCATGTAAGATGTTCAGCACCTATTCATGCCTCATTCTCACTTGGTCTCATATTCATCCGTTCACCCCCAATCCATCCTACCCATGAATCGTCCTGCCTTGCTTACAAATCTAGGAAACATTAATTTTTTTCTTTCAGTGCTCCTCTTTTCTTTCTTCCTACTTTCTCAGTTTAGAATAGTCATTGAGAGGTAGAGCTCTGGAGTCAGACTTTCTCAGTTTAATTTCCAATTCTACCACTTGCTGCTGTGTGACCTAGGAAAATTAACCTAATTTTCCCCTGTCTCAGCTTCTACTCTGTAAAATGGAGATGAAAGTATCTCCAACCACATGGAATTGTTGTGGGAATTCAATGAAGTAATCTACACGGCATTTAAAACAATGCCTGGCATATTGTAACTTCTCAGTGATATTCATTATCCTTCTTATAATTATTGTTATTCATATTTATGTGTAGCACTCTTTACTGTTTGGAGGCATTACTTTCATGAATTTTATGTAGCAAGTTGAATTTATGGTTTAAATGACAGCTAGATCAAATTTGTTCCTCTTGCATTCTCCATTCTGGGACTTTGAATAGAGCAAGTGAGCACAGGGTGTTCTCAGGATGAGCTAGGACTGAAGAAATTAAACTCACCGACCAAATTTGCAAATTTCAGAGAAAAGAATTATAGCATTAATTAGGTTGTCTTGGACAGCAGGCAATAAATCTTGCACAAACTGACTTAGGCTAGAAGCAAACACATTAGTTCACATAGCAGATATCCAAGGGCCAGCAGCGGGTTTGGGATGGGGGGGGCTTCAGAGTTGGTTGATTCAGAGATTGGATGATGCCATTTTGGTCCTAGGTTCCTATTCTTTCCATCTCTCCCCTCTGTCCTCTGTAGCACCGGCTTCATCCTAAGTCTGGCTCCCGGTGTGTTCATATGGTGGCTGCCAATGGCAGCTATGACACATGTGTCTTCTTTGCCATCCAGTGAGGGAGAAAAAAAGGCTAGATACCTGTGAAAGATTCTTCACTGGTGTCTCCAGGAGGATGTCCTCATGACATAGGGGCCTCCCCACATCTACCTGGAAAGAATGGTGTTAGTTACCACGGTTTCTGTAGACCCATTAGCTGGGGTGGCATGCAGGTTGGAGTTCAGTCCCTGTGACCTCTGTAGGGATCACATGAAGAGGCTTTCACATGGTGACAGGGCTTACCTCTTTTTATATTCTTCAAATGTCTACAAATGACAGTGGTCTGTTTATCTATTGCTATACAGCAATGACCCCAAACTTAGTGGTTTGAAAATATGATTGTTTTATTGTATTTCACAATTTTTGCATCATGAATTCAGGCAGGACACAGCTGGGAGATACTCGAGCTTCACGTGGCTTTAATTGGGGTCACTCACTGGTATCAGCTGGTTGTCAGGCTGGTCTGAGGGTCCTAGGATGTCATAACTTGGATGATTGGCACCCTGGGGATAGCTGGGGCTGGACTCAGCTGGATGCCTCTCCCTTACTGGGTAATCTCGGGACCTTTCTATGTGGTCTCTCTAGCAGAGGGGCTGGACTTCTCAGAGCTCAGTCTGCTACCCTGTTATAAGAGACAGAGAAATTGTGAAATAGAAGATGATTCCAAATGATTTGAAATGTTATCTTCGGTACACATAAAAAGGATAAAGAAATAGGCATGAGACTCCTACTAATAGACACTGTGTTTCCCTTCATGCCCACTAAATGGAGGTGTCCATTTTTAAAATATCAGTTTGAAGAGGTGCTGCTTTGTCATACTGCCCAGGGTGCCAGTGTCACTGGCTAGCCCGGTCCTGGGTGAGCTGTGGGACCGTCTTTCCTTCTCATCAGCCCTGCTTGGTCTAGGGCTCCATCACACATATCTCCAGGATATCCCAAGAGCCTCCAGTCTGAACTTCCTGCTGCCAGTCTGCTCCCTGAGAGGGCCACTCATCCTCTATTGTTTTCCAGTGTGGTTTCTCTGAAACACAAGTCTGCTCAGACCATTCTCTTACCTAAAGTCAACATTGGGTTTTCATTCAGCAACCAGATCAAATTCAAACTCTTCAGTATGGCTCACAAGCTCTTCCTCTCCTGCGTCAAGTCCCCCAATTATCAGGGGAATGTCAGCTCCAAGAGGGCAAGCATCTTATCTTTCTTATTCATTGCTTTATCACTGGCACCAAGACCAGGCCTGGCATCATCTAGTGTGCACTTCATAAATATCTGTGGAATGAAGGGAAGAAGGGAAAGCGAGAAGGACAGTGGAAGAAAGGAAGAAAAGCAGGAAGTTAGTTCCTGTAGCACCCTGTGTTTCACCTACCTTAATACTCACTTATAGTTTAATTCCTGGCTTCCTCGCAGTTGGTAAGGTCCACGGGGGTAATAGACACACCATATGCACTACTCCTAGCACAGTGCCTGGAACAAAGTCGGTGCTCAAAAACATTCCTAAAATAAGTGAATTAATTAATAATGAGGTAAGTGCTTAAGGCACATGCACAGAGGGGTGAAAGCCTGAAAGAAAGGCCAATTGATTCTCTGGAGCTTGGGAGTGGAAGTGGGAAGCAGACAGGGCAGAAAGGAGTCCTTGGAGGGTGATGCCAATGGCTTTTGCTTGGGGGCCCAGGCTCACGGGAGTCTGAGGGACTGGTCCCCTTTAGGCCTATGGCCCTGGAAGTTGGAATCCTTTGCTGGGTCCTGATATCCCTTTTGTGCATCCAGTTTTCTTATTTGGCGCAGGTATCCAACCCTGTTGGTTTTTTCCCAAGAGAGTGAGTCTTTTGAAGTGATGCGTGGACGGCTTTGCCTCAGCCTCCTGGAATGTGACCTCATTCCTTCCCCAGGTCAGTCCCCTCATTAAGCGGCCTGCCCAGTCCTGCTCCATCGGGCAGCCTGCCAGGCATGCACTTGGCATAGGACTGCCAGTTCAGGGACCAAGGCAGCTTGGACTATTGAAACTCCCCCTGCCTGTGTTCCCTCTCTCGCTGGCTGTCTCTATCTCTGTCAAATAAATAAAAATAAAATCTTAAAAAAAAATAAGGTTAACACTGACATTTAGCTGACAGAACCAGCTGATTCCCACATGAATCCAAAGAAATGAGTCCAATCTCTTGCATCCCACAGAGGCCAGAAGAACAATGGGGGCTTCCTGGCCCTTTGTCTTGGACCCAGATATCCCCGCATTGGAGAACAATGAAGGCTCCTCTTTCCCTCTCATTCTCCCCAGACTTGTGAACTTTTCCTCTCTCCCACTCCTCCTCGCCTCTGCTTCCTTCTAGTGACTCACAGCTGCTGAGGGCAGGAGTGCAAGCCCCTCCGCACAGCTGGCTCCTTGGGCGGAAGGGTCTGGAAACATCTAGAGATAAACAGCCACAGAGGCAGGGACGAGCAGAGGGCACAGCCTAGCCAGGAGAGGGCTGGGGTGCTCATGCCCGTGGAAGGGCAACACAAGAGCTAAGGAAAGCGTCTGCTGCTGGGAAGTCTGGAAGGTTCTGACCTGCTCTCAAGCTGGACAAGCCACTAACCTGTACTCAGCTGGACTTTCTTCATCAGTACAGTGTATCTCATGCCTTGTCTGCTTCCCTGAAAGGGTGAGTTCAACCAGGACGTCAGGGAGCAAAACTGTAAGTTGTCCCAGAAAATTGAAGCCGTATCATTACTTGGCTTCAGTTGAGACACTATTCTGATACTCTGATTCAGCAGCTGCAAAGAAAGAGGAGTTGCGGTGTAGTTCGAACTTGCAGAGGAGTGAATTTGTATGGAGGTGTGGTGGACGTTAAAATGTTTGGGCTGGGGAGATAAACATGGTCCGTATCAGCATGGGGTCACAAAGAGCAGAATCTCAGAGCCAGACAGAAATGAGTGTGAATTCCAGCTCTGCCATTTACTATCGATATATTCTTGGGCAAGTGTCCTTCTGCATGGGTTTCTTATTTGTAAGGCAAGAATAACAGAACCTACCTCATTTAGATGATGTAAGGTTGAAGATAAGACATGTTGAGCAGCTGGCCCATAACAGGCTCTCAGTAAATTGTAGATATTATAAATATTGCTCAGACACCATCTGTTCCAAGAAAAGAGGGAATGAGTAGACAGGTAAGGGATGGTTTGGGTTACGCCTACCCTCCCAGGCAGAGGCGAGGGGCGGGACATGAGAAACAAACCCTCCTTCACAGCTTCCGGAGGATCCTAGGTGGGGATCTCCCCAGACGGCCTCATTCCATAATCATGTGTTGAATGGGGCCGCTGGTGGCAACAACGCCACCACACAGAGTGTGACATTGGCAGAGGAGGAAGGATCAGGACATAGGGAGGTTTCACTAGAGAAAGGCAAAGAAAGAGGCAGGAAGGATTGAGGAGGAAAGCTGGGGGCCAGGAGAGCTGGCTTCAAGTCAATACCTGAGGAGACACTGAGTGGAAGGTGAAAATCGCTTACTTGGTGTTGCTCTGAGAATGGAAGTTCAGAGAGTGTGTGAAGGTTACAGAGGCCCAGAGTTTGCCTGAATATTATGATGGCCCTTCTCATGGAGCTGGCGGGGATTGGGCCGGGCTGTCTCATGGGGAGGACGGTTGTTTCTACATGGAAGCAGTGCATAAGCCCCTGGTACAAGACTTGGAGACAGGACTCCACACTTGGGGTGGGAGACTGAGATAAATGACCTCTGATGTCCTTCTCAATAACCCTAAGGAGCATCCCTTGGACCAGGACTGCCCAACACAGGCACGCTAGTTTGGAAGAGGCAGCAGCCCATTTGAGACCTGTCACCACCAATGCCCTCATGTTGGAAGGGCTGGAAGCTCTCAGAAACAGCAACGCCTCCACACCCCCTCATGGGAGCGTCACATCTCAGCTGGCTAGCTCTGGGAAAGGAAGCACCATGACTCACAAATGTAGGGTTGGAGAAACGTGGCTGCCCCGGGAATGTTGTGACAAGATTTCCCAATCTCTGCTTGTTTGCTGCCAAATCTCTCCAGAAACAATGGGCCCAAGAGCCCGTGAGATTAACTACAAAGTGACAACACAGTTATTAGGTGTTTTATCGGCTTTTACCCTGAGTGTAAAACCCTTGGAAAAGAAGCCAGCTACCCCAGGGCAGAGAGACTAGACGCGAGGGGAGGAAGCCAGTTACGGTTTGCAATTCCTGACAAGGAGACCATGACAAGATCATGAAGAGAAGCTGAGAGGTAGGAGATACTGAAATGAAGCAATGACACACTTTCCAGGTGATGCTGCTGTCGCTTTTCAGATCCTGATGGACTACAAAAGCCAAGCAGCGTCACAGATGTCACAGCAAAGGTCTCCTAATAAAGGGAGTAAGGCCTCACCCAAATGAGCACACAATAGAGACGCTATTGTCTTTCCAGAAAAGTGAAAAGATCTGACATTCCATTCCTGAAGCAGCCCAGACCCAAACCACGCCCAAACCACACCCAGTTTACCATTCTTACATCTTCCTTCTACTCCTGCTCATTCAAGACTCTTCAGCAAGACTCAGCTGTGTCCCGGAAAAGTGTGAATGTCTCTGTCACCAGATCTGGCTTCAAGGCCCTCCTCCATTGAGTCCTAGCGGTGTGAACTTAAGCCTCAGCTTCCCCATCAAGCGAATGGGGACAAGAGTAATTATTTTGCAGAGATGCTGGAAGAATTATAGGGAATTTATTTATAAAGCGCCTGGCACAATGTTGGTGATCAATAAACGGCAGTTCCTATTAATAACAGGAACTACGGAAATGGGGGGGAAAAGACAATTAGAAGAAAAACAAATTTTACTCCAAGTACTTCTCCTAAAACTTAATTTGAGGGATTGACTTGTTTAAAAAAACTTATTATAAACATTTTAGTAACAATAAACAAGGAAATATAGAGGGTGTACCTATCCCCTGGCTCTTTTGAATTCTAAATGCAATGATTTTTTTTTTTACATTTTTAAAGACATGAAACATTAAAGCCAGAATCATGTACGCCTTATCTATTCCGTGTTCTGCACCCCTGCTCCCCAGCCCCTGGGCTGACTTCCCATTCTTTCTATGGTTTCTTGGGGCCTTCTTCCTCCATCCCTAGCCAACAATCACCACAGCCCACTTCTCTGTCTGCATTTTCTGCATTCTGGCTGAAGGATCACCTGCTTCCTCCAGCACTCCAAATGGTCTCTCAGGAGGGGGGAAAACCCTGACTGGCCTTCTGGCATTGCCCATTGCCTCAGTGGCTGCTCCTGACGGAGGCCAGAGCCGACCGTGGTCAGGACAAAAAGAGGAGTGAGGGGTCTTCTCGGCCTGGCCCAGGCAGCTTCACAGACATTACACTGTGGAATCCCCACCGTGTCACTCACAGACAACATCATCACTGTCCTACAAAAAAGCAAACCAAGCAGAAGGAGCCGCCCATGGTCTGGCGGCGCAGAATTCAAACGCAGGCTCCTTCACCACAGCAAGGCAGACAGCAATCAACATTTCCACTGCCATGTGGGAGGAGCTGGTGGTTCATGGCATGAGTCCTAGGGTTTCAGGTGTGGGATCACTGTGGTACCCTAAACAATTAACTAGGTTTTGCTCTTCACAAAACCAGGACTTTCTAAAAAATATTTTAATAACTAACAGAAAGAAAGAAAAAGAAGGGAAAATCTGAGGAACCCAAGATAAGACTCTAACCTCTTGACCCCTTCGATCCTCTTCCACTTTTGTTAATTGGTATGTACATGTGGTGTCAGGAGACCCGGGTTCTAGGCCTGGCCTCACCACTTACAAACATGTGACCATGAGCCGGTCCTTCTCTTGTCTTCCCAAGGCCTCTATTTCCACATCTGTAAAATAGGGATAATGTCTTCCCTGCCTACTCCCCAGGGCTGCTGTAGGGCTTTCAGCAAATGATGAGCGTAGAAGTGTTAGAGCATGACCTACATCTAGATAGTCTCCGTATCTGCGCGTCCTGGGGGTCAGGATGACAAGGGCTCAGGGGCAACTCCCCTCCCTTGCACACAGCTCCTGGGGCCTGGTCTTCATCAATCCCCACAATCACCAGCTTTGTGCAGGAACCTATAATGATCTCCAAGCATCCTCATACTCCTGCGAGCGCTGATAATAATGGCTGAGATGAATTCTCTTTAGTGTATGCCAAATACCGTGTTGGGTATTTTATATTCTTTATCTTGAATCATTAAAATAATTATAGATGGTAAGTATTTTTTTTATTAATCAAATACAGTTTTGTTTTTATAAATCACACCCTGACATATAAAACTGATGAGCCAGTATTGGTCTTATACCAAGTAAAGTCAGATCATCAACACCAGTTTAGAAAACAGAGCACAAGAATAGATGAAGTATGAAGTTTGGGGGGGGAGGGGAAGCATGTTCATAATAACAAGGTGGGAAGTCATCCTTTTCACAGATGTTGAGGAAATGTAGACATTATTACCCCCATTTTATAATTAAGGAAATTGAGGGGTGAAGTAACTTGTTCAAAATCACACAGCCGGTGAGTGAAGTGAAGCCAGGATGTGAGCCTAAGTCTCACCAGATCCGAAGCCTATTTTCCTTCGGCTGTACTATACGGCATGCATCCAGAATCCCTGTCTGCTCACAGACTGATCAGACTGTATCCCTATTCCCTATAGCCACAGGCTGATCAAAGTTTGGGATCATGCATAAAAGCAAAAGTAACGGTCAGTTCATCATTACTCAGTCTTCCTTGAAACTGGGTGTTTGGAGGTTGAGTTAGGGTGAGGACAGAGGTTTGTGGCTGGGGTAAGTGATGAGAATTGGACTTGCAGAGAATTGAAATGGTCACCATGAACACTCCTGGGAATGTACATTGATACTCTTGACATTCTGGGCACAACTCATTGTTATTTAACCCAATAAACATTATGGAGCCCCTAATATATGCTGGTGCTGGGGCTATAGTGCTCAGGTATGGTTCCTGTCCCCCATACACACTTGACAAGCCTGAGTTCTCGGGATGCTTTTGTTACATACTTGAAAATTGAAATTAAAAAAACACAAAGAGCTACAGCTCACACGTGATATTTTGCAGACCTAGGCAGGAAAAGGGTGAAGGAAGAAGGGAGAGTCAGAGCTGAGGCTGTGTTTAGTTAATAAGCTCATCATCGGGCGCCTGGCTGGCTCAGTCAGTAGAGCGTGCGACTCTTGATCTTGGGGTCAGCAGTTCAAACCAAACATTGGGCATAGAGCCTACTTAGAAAACATAATTAAGTATTTCTCATCTAATTCCCAAAAGAATCTATAAAAAAAATAAAACAAACTCATCATCGTGTTTGTGTGCTTGTTGGGGAAAACTTGGTAGACCACAGAAATTAAGAAAGAGAAGATGGTGGGGGGGGTCACTCTGTCTTCCAGAGAGGACATTGAGAATAGGCTCTCTTTATCCCCATCCTCCCAACACTTACCATGGCTGAAAAAGGCCAAGGTTTGGAGACCTCGGAGCACTAGCCTGAATAGCTAAGCAGTCAAAGACCCCATTGTACACACTCCCCAGGCCTGAGAACCCTTCCCCACTAGCTTTCCTCCCGCCAGCCTGGGACGCATTGGAATACCAAATAGGTACCTCTGACATTTACAGAGGATTATGGCTACTTAGTCAATAGCTGGAAAAGTAAAAAGATAGGATAGGTATTTAAAAAATAAAAATGCAACCTGACATTTTTACAGTGCCTTACAGTTTACAAAACTTTGGTATCTACTGTCTCATTTATTTTAGATTTGATTGTCAGAATGCCTTATGAAATAGAGAGATGCTGTTATCTCCATTTTACAGAGGGGCAGACAGAAGCCCAGAAAAGTTAGTGGTATGTTACAGGATTTAGGAAAGCACAGAGGAGTACTGCCCTGAGTCCAATAGACAGGGCCTATCAGGGAAGGCTTCCTGGAGGCTATCCAAGAGCGCAGTAGAAAAAGCACAATAATGCACTAAATGAGGGGGGAGGCTCCTGGTATATGATTTCACAAAGGCTTGAAAATGTGAAGAAGACGAGACACCTGTAGGAGCAAGATGATGGTGATGATGGTAGTGGTGGGGACCATGCGAGCAGCTACCACCTAACCATGCTTACTAAGTGCAGATACTGTTAGAACAGACACTGTTCTAAGACGTTTATCTACCTTAATTCTCACACCTCCCTTGTTAGTAGGTACTTTTATTATCCCCATTTCACAAATGAGGAAATTAAGGCACAGAGAAGTACCTTGCTCAAGGCCATACACGATCTTGTTCGCTAACTTAAAAAGTGTGAATTCTATTCCAAGAGCCAAGAGCACCTCCCACTCTGCTCTCAGCAGAGATGGACACAGATTTGTGATTTAGAAAGGCTCCTCTGACACAGGATGGACTGGGCGTTGGAGAGGGGGAAAGAACTGGAATCTGACTAGGCTGTAGGTTCAAGAAGCTGAGCAGAGACAGTGGGAGTAGAGACCAGAGGAGTATTCCCACAATGCCTGGAGCTTGTAGGTAAGAAACTGCCCTCACATGACTCTGCTTTCTCTACCTGTAACTGCAGAATGATATATTTCCACCTACCCGCCTCAGGAATTGCCTGAAAATTAATGGGATAGAGGCCTAGCTGGCTTTCATGTGTTAAATAACACCCTTGTCCTACTGCTGGTGTTCATTAAATGCTGAACATATAAAATGTGCTTTGAACGGAGGAGCCGGGAATAATTATAGCCTGCTAATTATTGTTAATTTTACCACAGCTTTGAAAGCCTGGACTTTCTCGATGATTCAAAAAAGAGATTGCAACCCCTCCATCCCATTAAAGTAGCTGCACAGAGGCAGACAAGCAATTTCCCACAGGCTCCATTCTTTCCTTTTTTGCAGCGGTTCAGCTACTTATGTGGGACACAGAAAAAGAAAAGCAACGATTTACTCTTTTAGAATCAAGTTATACAAAGAACCCCCTTATAATCTTGCTTGTTCTTTTTAAGAACTTTTTGTCTCTCTACACTGAGTACATGTATGAAGATTATGTTTCTGTGTGTGTGTGTGTGTGTGTACAGGAAAAAGCGTTTAACAGAACTTCTGACACATTGGACACCGGCACACCTGGGTTTTACTCATGATACGGTAATAAACACTGCTCCCTTTCTTTGGATTCTGCACCACGGTTTCCATAAACACTGATTTAAGATTTCACAACGGCCAGGCAGAATACCAAAGACTCCTCCGAAGAATCTGAGGGTATTGATGGCTGCATCACCTATAAAATGGGTCTGAAAGACTGTCCATACCTGTCAGGACTGAGGTGAAGATGGTGACATAATGCTTGTGAACTGTAAACTATTTGCTACTAGGAGAACTAGGGGGTAGGGAAGGAATAGGGGATGGGAAAGGGAACTTGAAACGGAGGGGGTAGGGGACAAAAGCCTGGCGATCTCGCGCGCCTTACTTTTCAATGATATTCTTACGAATTCCAGTTCAGGAGAGCAGATACCAGGCCACCCGCGGTCCTCAAGCAGGCGGCCGCTCGGATGGCTGCTCCTCCCCAGGTGAGGCCGGGCGGGCCGGGGGCGGGGCCCCGCAGCCCGCAGGTCAGTATCGGTTTTCTTCTCCCGGGCTTTCGGTCTGGAGGAGGCGGGAGCAGCTCCGCTCCCCCGATCCTATCGCGGGCGGCGCAGGGCGAGCTGTGCCTTCCGTGGGACGGTGACGGGGAGGGGGGTGGGGACCGCGGGATGTGTCACCCAAATACCAGAGGGTGAGTCCGCCCAACCAGCCGGGCAGGTCCGGCGGAGTATAAGAGCGAAGGGAGCGGCCAGCGGCAGGCGCCCGAGACTGTCCCAGCGCGGAGCCGGAGCCCCGCAGAGTCCCCAGCGCCTGGTCTGCCCGCGTCCCGTCTGCGCTCCGCGTCCCCACCATGGCCCGGGGTCCTGGCCTCGCGCTGCCGTCGCCCCCGCTGCCACTGCTGCTGCTGCTCCTGGCGGCGACGATCGGCCCCGCGGGCGCACAGGACAACTGCACGTGCGCCACCAATAAGATGACCCTGTGCCGCGCGGACGGCCCTGGCGGCCGGTGCCAGTGCCGCGTGCTGGGTTTGGACTTCCCGGTGGACTGCTCCACGCTGACCTCCAAGTGCCTGCTGCTCAAGGCGCGCATGAGAGCCCCCAAGGGCGGCCGCGCGCTCGTGCGGCCCAGCGAGCACGCGCTCTTGGACAACGACGGCCTGTATGACCCCGACTGCGACCACGAGGGCCGCTTCAAGGCCCGCCAATGCAACCAGACGTCGGTGTGCTGGTGCGTGAACTCGGTGGGCGTGCGCCGCACCGACAAGGGCGACCTGGGCCTGCGCTGCGACGAGCTGGTGCGCACCCACCACATCCTCATCGACCTGCGCCACCGCCCGGCCGCCCGCGCCTTCAACCACTCGGACCTGGACGCCGAGCTGCGGCGGCTGTTCCGCGAGCGCTACCGGCTGCACCCCAGGTTCGTGGCGGCCGTGCACTACGAGCGGCCCACCATCCAGATCGAGCTGCGGCAGAACGCGTCGGAGAAGGCCCCCGGCGACGTGGACATCGCGGACGCCGCCTACTACTTCGAGAGGGACGTCAAGGGCGAGTCGCTGTTCCCGGGCCGCGGCGGCCTCGACGTGCGCGTGCGCGGCGAGCCCCTGCTGGTGGAGCGGACGCTCATCTACTACCTGGACGAGAAGCCCCCGCAGTTCTCCATGAAGCGCCTCACGGCCGGCCTCATCGCCGTCATCGTGGTGGTCGTGGTGGCCCTCGTCGCCGGCGTGGCGGTCCTGGTGATCACCAACCGGAGGAAGTCGGGGAAGTACAGGAAGGTGGAGGTCAAGGAACTGGGGGAGTTGAGAAAGGAACCGAGCTTGTAGGTGACGGTGGGGCAGAGGGTGGGGCGGGGTACCGGATTTCAGCCCGGCCCCGGACCGAAGTGAGCCGCGCTCCTTGACTCTTGGCCCAGAGGAGAACTTGCTCTTTCCAAGTCCCTGCCTCTCCCCACCCCCATCAAGTTTAATAGATCCTGGGCTCAGGGTCGCCTCTTTTTCTGACTTCTGGCTTCAGAGGAAGCATTTCTAAAATTCCTTCCCTTTCGGTCCAACAAGAAACCTGACTCGAAGAGTTAAGGAAAGTTCGGCTCAGGGTTATATGTAAGAATCACCTGTCTGTATTACAATCCCGCATCGTTTGCCATTGACGCCATCGGTGTTGAAGGCTTACAGGCGCTTAGATGGGGGGGGCAGCGCTTTTACCGTCTTGGGTTAAGTTATTTGATTAGCTCCATCTGTATCCTGGCCTTGCTGGTGAGAAGAGGAGTTCCCCAGCTGAGCCCGCGTAGTGTCCGCATTTGCTGTCGTTTGTATTACCAACCGCATATGCTTGTCACCAGGAAAGAAGCCTGTTTGAGCTGCCT
The DNA here is from genome assembly GCF_002007445.2 of Ailuropoda melanoleuca. Taxonomy (NCBI): domain Eukaryota; kingdom Metazoa; phylum Chordata; class Mammalia; order Carnivora; family Ursidae; genus Ailuropoda; species Ailuropoda melanoleuca. The sequence goes on along the minus strand of NC_048219.1, from coordinate 32,875,895 downwards.
GAACACATTTGAGATGTCTTTGTTTGAGGGCGGACTGTGTCCTAGAAACTCAGCGTCTGTTCTTCAGCCTGCCCTTATTATAGCTGATAGTAGTAATGTTTCTTTTGTAAAATGTTTGTACATATTTTGTCTTTGATAATGCTTTTTTTTAAAACAACGAATTTAATAAAATATGGAAAAGGTACAGACCGAAAGATGGAGTTTGTGAAAACTCACTCCAGATTTATATCTCTTGGGTTTCCTCTCATTTCCCATGACTCAGATTTCTTATTTCAAATTCTAACCCCCTTTTTTTTTTCCCTCGCAGGAGCAGGCATTTCATTTTGCCACTCCAGCGTTTCCTGAGATGACTTATACAGGCTGGTATAAACACTGGTCTTTCTAAATAAGATTGTTTGGAAACTTCCACCAGAGTGCAGGGAGGTGGGTCTGGGGGAGGAGGCTAGAACTAGCGGCTGGTGTAGGGAAAGGGGACCAGCTTCAGGTTCACCGAAGAATCTCAAGGGGAGAAAAAAAGCACTACCCTTGTTTCGGGAACTGTGTTTCCTTTGACTCCCAGCCCTACTTGGAAGCAGTGCTGTTATTCCCATGTAGCCCCTGGTGATTTACTTCATGTCAAGTATCGCGGTTCCCCAGACAGGTTCAAGGACTTTCCCATGTAGTTACAACTAGTCTGTAGTAGGCCCTACGCCCTGGCGTGTGCGTGGGGGGGGGCAGCACGTACCCAAGTTGTTTTCCTAAAATTTCACTAGTAATATGCTTTAAAAGCTTTTACTTCCTATTAGCTGTAAAAACTGGCAACCTATCGCTTCCTGGCCTCTTGGCTAAGATCAAGTGTAAAACTGGCAACCTGCCTTCGTGCTTCTTTCCTCATTTTCACTCCTTTGGTTCATTTATGTGGAGTGTGCTAGAAGGTCTTTCTTGGGTAGCCTACAGGTAAACAAGTTTCAGCAATTACTGGGAAATTGATGCAACAATGGGTGTGCACAAAGGAGGCAGTGGTTGGTACACCTGATGTCAAGTAGCTAAACGCAGGACTTCAGTTTCTTCCCCTGGAATCCATCTCTTGTTCCTCCTCCCACTCCTACTCTGTACTTTATGCCTACCCCTCAAAGGCTGAAACACCAGTAAAGAACCGGGGAGGTGGCTTTCAGCTGTGGCTTTCCCAGCTTGGGGTGGATCCCTAAGTATATAAGCCGTCCTGCTAGGGCACCACTCCCTTCAGCCACCCCCCCCAACCCCCCAAAGTCCTCTGGTTCAAATGGGGCTTAAGGAGGAGAGAGGGTGGGTGTAGGCTGGCTTTCCCAAAGTACAAGTGCCCGAGGCCAGAATGGGAGCTGTAAGAGTGTGAGACTCCACTCTCGTTCAGCTCCCTCGAGTCCCTGAAGTGCCTTAGCTAATAGGACCTTGGGCATCACCTCTAACCCAGGCCCTCGTTTTACAGACAGCGCAGGTGAGTGATTTCTCGAGACGAATGTTCCTGTGGCAGGGCTGGAACTAGACAGTCTCACATTTCCTAGCCCAGGATTCTTTTCACAACCCCCAGGCTGCCATTGTTTCAAGAGTCCCTTCAAAAAGCCGGCACTTGACTGCCTACAAAATAAACAGATTAAGGACTTTGTGGGCAGCTGAGCAATGGGAAAGGCCCTGAAAAAGCCTGTTTCTCCACAGAGCATCACTTCCGGATACCTTGTAAATTCCTGCATTAATTTGGGCGTAAGAGTCTTTGCACTTTATTACACTTAAGACTTCACAAAAGCATTTTTTACACCTGTCACCTTGGCGACATTGACTTACTGGAAGTAACCCCAGTGATGACAAAACTGAGTTCAAATCCTACTCCTCTAGGCAAGCAAGTCGCTTAGCTCTGTGCCGTTTCCCAATCTGTTGAATGAAGCTTTCAGATCTTTTTCATCAATGCAAAGGTTAAATGAAGTAACTGGTAAAAGTGCCTGGAATGACCTGGGCACTTAGAGTTCAGGATATCTTAAATTTCCTCCTCCTTATAGATGGTATCCATTTCACATGTCAGAAAACTGAGGTCCAGGGGCGCCTGGGTGGCAGAGCGGTTGAGCATCTGCCTTCGGCTCAGGGTGTGATCCCGGCGTTATGGGATCGAGCCCCACATCAGGCTCCTCCACTGGGAGCCTGCTTCTTCCTCTCCCACCCCCTGCCTGTGTTCCTTCTCTTGCTGGCTGTCTCTCTGTCTGTCAAATAAATAAATAAAATCTTTAAAAAAAGAAAAAAAGAAAAAGAAAACTGAGGTCCAAAGAGATGTGGTAACTCAGGATCATACAAACTCCATGTGCCAAAGCCTGGGTTTAGAACCTTTGTCCTTGGCTCCCCAGCTCAGGTCGCTGTTCTACGCACCAAGCAGGCTGAAACACCTTTCTTAGCCACTTCCTCCAAGGAAGAACCCTTCACATGTGTGTTTTGAGACTCAGCTTGCATTTGCCGAGGGCAGTATTAACCAGAACTAGCTCTCTCCAAGGGCTTAGTCTCTACTTCCAGGATTTCCCCTAGAACACCCATTCACTGTCTTGTGCGCAGTCCTGGGACTGCCCTCAGAAGGAATGTGAGGACCAGGTGTGGCTCACCAAGCAGGTCGCAGCTTGTCTTCTGAGCCCTGTGGGAGGCTCATCTGATTTCCTTGTTTCGGTCACTGGGGCTTTCTCCACTCTTGCTGTTTCCTTAAATGGAGCAATTAAAAAAAAAAAACATCATTTCCGTCCCCCCTTCTCACATTTTTTGGCTTCGCTGTTTTCCAAATAGAATCACAGAATGTCAGAGGTGGAAAAAAGATCATCGAGTCCATGACTCCATTTTGCCGATGAAGAAATGGAGGCCCAGAAGGGAGAATGGGTTTACTCGAGTCAAGCACAGAGTGGTAGTGTTAGTAGAGCGCCAATACCCTGATTCCTCTCTTGTCTAATGTTTGCTCCACTTGTCTCCCTGGTTAGTCTCCTGCTTGTTTCTATTTTTAACTTGATCATTTCTGCTCTTAAATTGCATGGTGAGGACCTTTGTGTGAAGAACACAGGGCCCCCTCCTCCCTGATGACACAGCCTCACCCCCACACCAGACAACAGCATAGGGAAATCATTGAAAAAATATCACATTTTTCAGAGGATGACATAATCACATTGTGTTCTAAAAAGACCACTGGCTGAGATACGGAGAACAGACTACAAAGGAGTGAGAGTAGAGGAAAGGAAACAGTAGAAGACCAGAAGAAGAAGAATTTCAGGTGAGAGATAAAGGTAATTTGGACCGAGAGCAGTTGTATAGGATAGTGGTTGTGATGGAGAGAAGTGGGTGTATTGGAGGGATGTTTAGGATATAAAATCAATAGGACTTGGGGATGGATTCAGTATGGGGGTGGTAAGGAGGAGGGAGGTGTCAAGAATGGTTCCTAGGTTTCTGGCTTTCATGACTGATTGGTGGTACCAATCATTCCCTGTGGCAGAGAACACGGAAGTGAGAACATCTTTGGTGAGAGTGGAATGATGAGTGTAGTTTTCAGACATGTTGGATTCAGCTAGGAGTTGGATATAGATGTGTGGTGTTTTATGGGCTGGAGCTGGGAATTCGGGAGGCGCTGGCATATGGGTTTTGAAAGGCACTGGAATATAGGTAGTACTTCAAAACCGTGAACTGGGATGCGATTGACTATGGAAAAGTAAAAGACTGAAAAGGGAAGAGAACTAACACCATGCCTCAAAAGGCTCCAGCGCTTCAGGGGCAGAAAGAGGAGAAGGAATTGTAGAGGAAATCAGGAAGGGTCAAACCTAGGGATGGAGACAGAAGGACAAGCCCAGATTGGTACCAGGAGACAAGACCAAGTCAGAAGTTGGGGGCCACTGACCACATCGAGAGGAGAGTGTTGGTAGGAGCAAAGCCCCAGACCAAGACAGACTTGACTGTCTGCCATTTATGATTACTGTCCACTCACTGCCTGCTGTTTGGGGGCAACCATCTGGGGACAAGGAGAGGGTTGGCATAGGCAGCTCAAGTGACCGATCTGTGAGCGCTGTGGGAAGGCAAGTGGCTGAGACTGTCTGGGTGCAACTTCTGGCAAAGCTACCTGTCAGTGTGTGATCTTGGATCCACTTATTTAAACTTCTCATGCCTCAGTTTCCTTACTTATAAAATGGGGACAATAGTATACCTACCTCCTCAAAGGGCTGGTGAGATAAGTAAATGTGCTAGTACACGTGTGTGCTTAGACCAGGGCCTGACTCACTGTGAGTGCTGTAATGTCAGCTGCCGTTGCTAGCTGGGTTAAACTTGAATACGCGTGTCTAGTGCAAGCTCTTGAAGGAAGGGGCTGCTTCTTTTTATGCACCTCTGCATTTTCAAACTCTAGCATCGTTCCTGGAACCTAGCAGGTGCTTGATAATTAATGCTGATTAAATGGATGGATAGATGAGGTGGATACAGATATCTCCCCACATGGCTAGCTCTGCCTGGGAGTTTAAACAGAGCCAAATACGTCCCTGTGACAACTGGGGTTAACCATTGAAGCAGGTAAATTCCTATGCTTCTATTCATATCTCACCACTCAAAATAATATTCAGAAGCAAAAGGAAGAGAAAGAAAGCCACTTAGAATTCCATGAAGGTTTTGTTAATGAAAAGCAGTGTGGAATGCATTTAAATAATTTATGAGTGGAACAAACACAAAACAATAAGCAAGGAAAATACAGCAGGAAATGATATGCAGAAAGTTAATAGCTTTACTATATAAAGAACCGAGACAAATGGATTAGAAAAACAATGCTCTAATCAAGGCCTTAGCTAGGTACCTTGGCGCAAATGAGAAAGGGCGCCCCCCTCTGGGCAGATAAATTAGAAAAAGGCCCCCCCCCGTAGTTGGAGCCAGTCTTGCAGTGCAGGCTTGCCAAGCTCACAGGCATGCCGGTAGCTTCGTAGGAAGAAAAATGTGCCCCTCCTCAGCTGAGCGTGCACAGGTAGATGACTGGAGTCAGACCTGATTTTGGCCACTGTACGCCCTTCTGGGTGCAGCTCCTACGCAGAACAACCTTACGAGGTGGTCCTGACGGCAGTAGAAAATGGACAAAGGTCACAAGTAGACGACTTCAAAAGAGGAACTAGAAATGATAATAAGTATCTTTTAAAAAGTTTTATTTATTTAAGTAATCTCCTCACCCAACACGGGGGCTTGAACTCACGACCCCGAGATCAAGAGTTGCATGCTTCTCTGACTGGGCCAGCCAGACGCCCTGATAATAAACATGTTTTAAAAATATATCTAACATCACCAGTAATTACAGCAGTTCAAAGCAAAGTGGGACAAAAATTCTCCCCTGTGAAACGAATGCAACTGGTAGTATTCAGTGCCGATGAGGGGGGCTTGCATTGGTATAACCTTTCTGGAAAACAAGTTGACAATATCCACCAAGGACCTTAGAAGTGTTTATTTTCTTTGATTTCCTAATTCCATGTCAAAGAATTTATGTTAAGGAAATAAAGCAGTGATGCACACAAAGGTTCACATATGAGACGTGTTCCCTGCAGCGATTTTATCATAGCAAAACGCTCGAAGGAACCTGTTATCCAACGACAGGGAGATGGTTATACAGGTCCATATCTCCTTGAGAGAGAGTTTCAGAATTCAGAATTCTGGAATTTTAGGACAATTTGGGTCATGTTATTTAGCCCCCTCTGTGGGTCTGTGGCAGCATGGTCCACAGGTCTAGGTTTCTGCCATAAAACTTATTTATAGTCACACTAATTGGTATAAATAGACCAGAAATAGCCCTAGGCCACTTCAGGTCAGCTTTGCTGCTGAATGAGCTGGTGCTGAACTTTCAAAACAGCTTTTGGTTTTCGGAGCCATTTGGACTTGTAAGTAAGGGATTGTGGATCTGTATACATTATAGTATAATTTTTGAGGACTTTCTAATATGGGGTGGGGTAAGAGTCACAAAACTGTATAATAATCCCACTACATTTTAAAAAAGAAAAAAGGGAACACATTTGTTATTTTAAATGCGCCATTTGCTGTTTTACATCTAAGCTGACCATATCTGCTTTCTTTTCCCTCTTTTTCTGTTCTCCTCCCCCCCTTTTTTTAAATCTTCAAGCAGAAAGGTATAATTTTTTATCAGGGTAGGACTCAATCTTTGCCCCACTCACCTTTCTCTGAACAGCCTGCTGAGGGAGGCAGAAGAAAGGGAAGGCCTCCTAGGCCACCTCCCACCTCCCCGTTTGGTGAAGCTGAGAATGAGCCTTTGCGTATGCAGAGGGAGGGCCCCTTGCTTGGGGGAGAAGCAAAAGAACCTAAATTGCTTTGTGTAAAGAAACCAGAGGGAATTTTTTAGGTGGAAGCTGGGGGATAGGGGAAAGGAAGGATTACTTTGTAGGGGGTTGGAGCCTCTCTTAGTTTCCTGGAGCTACCACGATCAAGCACCACAAACTTGGTGGCTTAAAATAACAGAAAACAATTTCTCAGGGTTCTGGAGGTGAGACGTTCAGAATCAAGGTGTCAGCAGGGCCATGTCCTCCCCCGAAAGCCCTGCGGAAGCATCCTTTGCATCCTGTAGCTTGTGGTGGTTGCGAAGCAGTCCTTGGTCTTCCCTGCCTGTGGCAGCATAATCTCAATCTCTGCCTCCTTCCACAGTGTGTGTCTGTGTCCAAGTTCCCCTCTTCTTTAAGCAAGAGTCATTGGATTAGGACCTATGTTAATCTAATAAAACTTCCTCTTAACTTGACTGTATCTGCAAAGACCTTATTTCCAAATAAGGTCACATTTACAGGTTCCAGGTGGACATGGATTGGGGGGGAGGGGGATACTGTTCAATCCAGTACAAACCCCTAGGGTGAGACTTGACTGAGAAAGGAAGTCTAATATTCCATTTTTTTAAGAGAAGGTGAAGGGGGAGGGGCAGAGGGAGAGAGAGAATCTTAAGCATGTTCCACATCCAGCAGGGAGCCCTACTCAGGCAAGATCTTACAACCCTGAGATCATGACCTGAGCCAAAATCAAGAGTGGGACGCTTAACTGACTGAGCTACCCAGAAGCCCCTTATTATTCCATTTTTTTAAAAGGCCCTTTCTGCTGAATGAAAGAATGATGTATATGGACCTGTGATATGAATTTCCTCCTTGCCTTGACCCCCAATTTTTCAGTATAAGTTGGCTATGCAAGTGTGCCATATGGGCAGTGTCATTTGTATGGAAATCAAGAAAAAAGTATTTCTTTGTTTCTGTGAGATAAGAAGGCAACAACCATGAGAAATGAAATCAGGAACCCCAAGGGAGCCTAAGGTAAAAGCAGGAGCGTCCCTGGGGGTGAGAGCCAGGATCTGAGCTGGTATCTGGTTATGGATGCACACAGAAGTAAAATGCAAAGATTCACTGATGGAGAGAATAGGTCTTTCTCTTGTCTCCAACTATGCTTTTATGTATTTCCAAATTTTCCATAATGATTATAATTTATTTTAATAATCAGGAAAAAAATCCCAAAAATTATTTAAAAGAACAGTTCATGGTGATCTATTATTTAGACTTTAATCCAGATTTTCAGAAAATGCTTAAAGACCTGGTAAACTGGCTTCTTCCTTTATTTAGTCTAATCAGACCACTAAATACTATTAAAGCAATAATTTTCATCCTTCATGAGTATAATTATCCTCTTCAAATTATTCTCTTTGATCAGCATGGGGAGTTTAAAAAATTATTATTATTATTTCATTAAGAAATCCTAAGTAAAAGCAATTACTAGCTTTTATACTAAAAATTAATAAGCTCATATTACAACTGTCTAGTAGCCACACAAAAACACTTATACTTGGTCATTGTTTATTCTATACTTTTGAAAAACAAATGAAGATTCAAAATTGTGAATGAATAGACATTAGGCACTTGCTGTGTTGCATCACTGTGCTAGAAACAGGAGTAGAGCAATAAACAATTTCTGCCCTCAAAGATCTTACATGTCAATGCAGTAGTGGTGTTGGGATTGGAGGATCAATTAAACAGATAGTTGCAATAGTGTGGGGCACGTGTTACTGATATGGGAAATGGAGGCAAAGGAAAAAATTGCGTTTCCTTCCTGCCTACAGCCCATTGACAAGCCCTTGAAACGGGTAGAGTGACCTTCCTCCCAGAGCTCAGCTGCCTGGATGTTGACACTTTGCTAAGGGCAAAAGGCAATCTTAGCTTAAAATTATCCCGATCCTCCTCCCCACCTCAGGACCCTGTGAATCTAGTTTCACATATAAAAATT
>NC_048219.1:32812503-32867126 GCF_002007445.2 Ailuropoda melanoleuca | reverse complement strand
TTTTTTTAAATCTTCAAGCAGAAAGGTATAATTTTTTATCAGGGTAGGACTCAATCTTTGCCCCACTCACCTTTCTCTGAACAGCCTGCTGAGGGAGGCAGAAGAAAGGGAAGGCCTCCTAGGCCACCTCCCACCTCCCCGTTTGGTGAAGCTGAAAATGAGCCTTTGCGTATGCAGAGGGAGGGCCCCTTGCTTGGGGGAGAAGCAAAAGAACCTAAATTGCTTTGTGTAAAGAAACCAGAGGGAATTTTTTAAGTGGAAGCTGGGGGATAGGGGAAAGGAAGGATTACTTCGTAGGGGGCTGGAGCCTCTCTTAGTTTCCTGGAGCTACCACGATCAAGCACCACAAACTTGGTGGCTTAAAATAACAGAAAACAATTTCTCAGGGTTCTGGAGGTGAGACGTTCAGAATCAAGGTGTCAGCAGGGCCATGTCCTCCCCCGAAAGCCCTGCGGAAGCATCCTTTGCATCCTGTAGCTTGTGGTGGTTGCGAAGCAGTCCTTGGTCTTCCCTGCCTGTGGCAGCATAATCTCAATCTCTGCCTCCTTCCACAGTGTGTGTCTGTGTCCAAGTTCCCCTCTTCTTTAAGCAAGAGTCATTGGATTAGGACCTATGTTAATCTAATANAACTTCCTCTTAACTTGACTGTATCTGCAAAGACCTTATTTCCAAATAAGGTCACATTTACAGGTTCCAGGTGGACATGGATTGGGGGGGAGGGGGATACTGTTCAATCCAGTACAAACCCCTAGGGTGAGACTTGACTGAGAAAGGAAGTCTAATATTCCATTTTTTTAAGAGAAGGTGAAGGGGGAGGGGCAGAGGGAGAGAGAGAATCTTAAGCATGTTCCACATCCAGCAGGGAGCCCTACTCAGGCAAGATCTTACAACCCTGAGATCGTGACCTGAGCCAAAATCAAGAGTGGGACGCTTAACTGACTGAGCCACGCAGGAGCCCCTTATTATTCCATTTTTTTAAAAGGCCCTTTCTGCTGAATGAAAGAATGATGTATATGGACCTGTGATATGAATTTCCTCCTTGCCTTGACCCCCAATTTTTCAGTATAAGTTGGCTATGCAAGTGTGCCATATGGGCAGTGTCATTTGTATGGAAATCAAGAAAAAAGTATTTCTTTGTTTCTGTGAGATAAGAAGGCAACAACCATGAGAAATGAAATCAGGAACCCCAAGGGAGCCTAAGGTAAAAGCAGGAGCGTCCCTGGGGGTGAGAGCCAGGATCTGAGCTGGTATCTGGTTATGGATGCACACAGAAGTAAAATGCAAAGATTCACTGATGGAGAGAATAGGTCTTTCTCTTGTCTCCAACTATGCTTTTATGTATTTCCAAATTTTCCATAATGATTATAATTTATTTTAATAATCAGGAAAAAAATCCCAAAAATTATTTAAAAGAACAGTTCATGGTGATCTATTATTTAGACTTTAATCCAGATTTTCAGAAAATGCTTAAAGACCTGGTAAACTGGCTTCTTCCTTTATTTAGTCTAATCAGACCACTAAATACTATTAAAGCAATAATTTTCATCCTTCATGAGTATAATTATCCTCTTCAAATTATTCTCTTTGATCAGCATGGGGAGTTTAAAAAATTATTATTATTATTTCATTAAGAAATCCTAAGTAAAAGCAATTACTAGCTTTTATACTAAAAATTAATAAGCTCATATTACAACTGTCTAGTAGCCACACAAAAACACTTATACTTGGTCATTGTTTATTCTATACTTTTGAAAAACAAATGAAGATTCAAAATTGTGAATGAATAGACATTAGGCACTTGCTGTGTTGCATCACTGTGCTAGAAACAGGAGTAGAGCAATAAACAATTTCTGCCCTCAAAGATCTTACATGTCAATGCAGTAGTGGTGTTGGGATTGGAGGATCAATTAAACAGATAGTTGCAATAGTGTGGGGCACGTGTTACTGATATGGGAAACGGAGGCAAAGGAAAAAATTGCATTTCCTTCCTGCCTACAGCCCATTGACAAGCCCTTGAAACGGGTAGAGTGACCTTCCTCCCAGAGCTCAGCTGCCTGGATGTTGACACTTTGCTAAGGGCAAAAGGCAATCTTAGCTTAAAATTATCCCGATCCTCCTCCCCATCTCAGGACCCTGTGAATCTAGTTTCACATATAAAAATTATTTCGGAAACTTCCTTTATCTTTATCTCCCCTGAAATATATGTTAGCAATTATCCTCCAAGCATGTGGCCCACTGATACACATCTGAAGGGTCTCATGACTAAGGTTTTATTAGGCAGTAATAAATAACCTTTCCCCAACAAGGGCTAGCCCCGTCAAAGTCCTGGAAACCTTGCTTCCAAAATACCTTAGAAACTTAAGCTATTCCTAACCCCCTTGCAACTTGAGAGTATATAATGGGCCACTCCCCGTGACCCCAGTGCAGCTCTTTCTGCCCATGGTCCTGTCCCTGTGCTTTAATAAAAACCACCTTTTTGCACCAAAGACATCTCAAAAATTCTTTCTTGGCCATCAGCTCCACACCCCATTTCCACATCATTACAGTGAGGGAGTACTGGGCTCTGACGACATACATCAGGGAGAACTGATGAAATCTGAGGTGCGGGTGGGTATCATCTTAGGGAAGATGCTCGAGGAAGTTCTATTTGAACTGAGACCCCAGGATAAATTGGGATTCATCAGATTTGAGAAGAAGAGGAAGAGGAAATGGATTGAGGATGAAAACAAGTATGCAATACTTGAGTCCATCAGTGAGGACTGTTTCCGTTCCAAGTGTTAACAATTCAACTCAAACCAGTTTAGGCAAAAGAAATTTGTTAACTTGTAAGTGGAAAGTGAAGGGGAGATGTTAGCTTCAGGCATGGCTGGATGCAAGGGCTCAAACAATGTCAGGTTTCCATTCCTCTCTTTGTATCTTTATTCTGTTTTTGGTTTGGTCTCATTCTTTAGTCCAACTTTCTCCTCATCATGGGCAAGATGGCTGCCAGCACTTCCAATCCCACATTCTCCTAATTTAAGGGCCACTGAAGAATGTTATCTCCTTTAACTTTCCTTTGGAAATAGAGTCATTGTAGATGTTAATTAAGTTAAGGATCTTGAGAGGAGATCATCCTGGACCTAGGGTGGGCCCCCGATCCAATGACTGGTGTCCTTATTAAAAAGAGAGGACACACAGAAACACAGAGCAGATTGAGACATGAAGCAGAGGCAGAGATTGGAGGGTTACATCTACCAGCCAAGGAGCTCACTTGTATGGAAGCATGTTGGTGATTTTGACCCCGGGGTTTGGTGTGAGGCCACCAAGTAGTGGTCTCAGAGCCACTACTTACACTCTCTTAGTAGGAATGACACAAGCACGAAGTGCTGCTGGTGCACAGCAAGTGGGGCAACTCACCAGGCCTGGTGCAGATGCAAGACTGTCCCCGTGGGTGATTTCTGCCCTGTGTTTTGAAGAATAAATCAGGCAGGTGACAATAGAAAAGGCATTCATAGCAGTTGCCACCTGTGCCCACTCATATCTCCCGGCATGTTGGTGCCTGGCCCATATTTCTGCACATGCTGGTCCAACTGGCAACTGCCAGCATCTGAATCCCTTTCCTTGAGGCTTTCTCTGGGCTCCCAGGAGCACATGAAGGAGGCTGGAAGTGCTAGAGAATTAATCATCCCCAGACAGCCCTCAACCAATGACTAGCTGCAATTAGTAGATAAATAAATAGACCAGCAACTTCAGCCTTCACTTTGGAAACTCCGAGGTGTGTGTTACATGGTCTTCCCATGTTCATCAGAGGGACTCCTCTCCATCTGCCCCCATTTGTAACTAGTTTGTTAATGCATCATTTGCTGGCTTCCTTTCCTTCCCTGTCTCACTTCCCTACTCCCCAGCTGGTGCTTCCTGGAATCACCTCCCAAATGAATGTCTTGCATCTGAATCTTTGTCTCAGGGTATCCCTCTGAAGGAACACCAATTTACACAGCATCTCATACAGAGAAAATGGCTTGTCCAAGAGCCTGGGGACAGAAGCATGGAGATCTCATGACTCATTTAAGCAACTGTCCAAATTATTTGAGAATCTGCTGTCCTGGTCTCTTGTCTACTGTGTGGACTCATCTGGGGCTTAGAAATCAGTGGGTACCATGTTGTAACAACTCCTGTTTTGTTTTGGGAATTGTTGGAGTTTAGAACAGCAGGGGATTGTTAATTTTCCCACGACTTCTCAGACCAACACCGTGCTGGGCATGTAGTGTGCACTCCATAAGTGTTTTCGAATTAATGAACTTGTTTGTTTTATTGAAATTAGTAAATAAAAAATTCCAATGCCTACTATATAATGCATGTTCAATAAATGTTTATTGAATAGAACCGAAGGACCCTGGAAAGTCAGACTTTTTTTGAACAGGCATTGTGCCACCTAGTGGTGATTTTGAGGAGGGGGCTTTGCAGGCGCTGGTCTTGTGTTCTATTATTTTGGGGACTTTGATTTTACTTAGGGTTCAAGGTTGGCAGCTGACTTATTTGTAGCAGCAAAATGACAGAAATAGCTTGAATGCCCAGGGACAGGGGGATGATAAATCAAATGATGCGATATCATCTTCATAAAACACCATGCAGTGACCAAAATGGATTAAGTTGATGTGTATTCACTGATACAGAACTTTTTCCAAGACCTGTTGTTTGAGTGATAAACTGGAAATCACAGAAAATACATATGGTGTGATGTCATCATGTTGAAACAAACACGAAAATACCCCATATATCTTTGGTTGTTTGAGAGGGGGGCTCAGCAACAGACTGGGTAGGGTGACAAGATGGGTTTTCAGTCCCTTCTAGTTCTGAGATACTGTAATCCTATGAACTCAAAGTTTATAGTTCCTTTAAAAAATATACTGCTTTGACCCGTGTAAGAAAACTGTAAAACTTTATGGAGGGACATAAAAGAAGACCTGGCTAAATGGAGACACATGTCAAGTTTCCTGTATTGATAGAGTCAACCTTGTGGAGGCAAAAAATTCCTCAAAATTAATCCAAGTTTAAAAACAGCAATAACAAAATTAATATCCCAGTGCATTTTTGGGTGGGGAGGACTTGAAAAATTGTTCTAAAATTCATCCTGAATGTCAAATATACTAAGAAGAGCCAGAAAGTATTTGAAAATGAAATCTATATTGTGAAGTTAGAGCAGTAAGCCTCATGCACGAGTGCCAGAACAGACAAAGGAACAGAAGAGAAAACCCCAGAAGCAGAGAATTTAGTATATACCAAAGTGACCCTTCAAGACAGTCAGGAAAAGATGGGTTATTCAATAAACTGTTGGGACAGCAGTAGCTTGGTGGTGCTTCCCACGGGCACAGTACCCGCATGTGTCTTTTGTAAAAGCTCCAGTAACCTGATCATTCAGAAAATATTTTAGGTTGTATTTTTCTGTCTGACCTTGTACTGAAATAAACTCCTTTTTTTCCCTCATTTGAAATGAACTCCTGATAAATTAAAGATTTAAGAAAGAACAAAGTCATTAAATACCAGAAGAAAATATTGATAAATATATAATGTTGGGCTTGAGATAGACTAGAAATACAATCTCAAAGGCAGAAACCACAATGAAAAGGTGGATAGATTTGTTTCTATCAAAAATTTTTTAAAGTTTTTTTCTCTGCATACATAAATTAACAATGTTGAAAGACAAATGCCAAGCAGGGGAAAGATTCATTACATAAATGACAGAAAATTCTTAAATATATAAAGTACTTTCATAAGACAATAAGAAGAAAAGGAATAATAGATAGAAAAATGTGTAAAACGCACAGACAAGTATTTGCCAAAGAAGAAATCCAAACAGCATATAAGCATGGAAAAATGTTTACATCATTGAGGAATCAAAGGAATGCACATTAAAAGGACAGTGAGAAACCTTTCATCCCATCAAAGTTTTAAATATTTAAAGTAATTTTAATCTTGCCTTTCAAGGGGGTTGCTTATCAGAGTGTTAACAGTGATTAATTATCTGTGGGTAGTGGGTTAAGGGTACTTTTCTCTTTTTTGTTTTTCTTGGTATTAATAGTTTACTTTTCTGACCCTTAGAAAAGTGCTCAGCTGAGATCTCTGGAGAACTCAACTCTGGGGAATGACCAAAGGATGTGTCAAAGCAGTGGCCTTCTTCTCAGGCCTGGCTTGCAGTTCCTGACCCATATTACATCATCTGGACCCCCAACTTCTGGACCTGAGGCCAGGTGGTTGCTATTTAGACAAGAGGCATGAGACCAAAGCAAAGAGATCACTCAGCAAGCTGGAGCCTAACAATCCAGGTGGTAATTTATGAAAATAACACACCAGAACTTGGTGTGACTATGCTCTTCAAGCCAAAAAAAAAAAAAAAAATTAAAGGGATGCCTGTTCATGTTCCATGGGAAGAAAGGCTGGGTTGCCAGAGGAAAAGTAAATCTGTCAAGCCTGTGGATGAAGAAAATGCTGGGCTAGTTTCTGTCGAAGTAGAACAGGCAAGTGAAGGTGCTGCAGTTGTCTCTACTGGGGTGATTTCAGATGCAGAACCCAATGTTGAAACGGCCGTGCCTGGCACATGTTCAAGAAAGATGAAAGGTCCCGTCAGTCAAGGTACCACCCATCCATTACAGCCCACCCAATGTGTGACCCTTATCAAATCCTGTGGCCACCTTGCCCGGCTCTCAACCTGAATCGAGATCAGCAGAGTTGCGTTGTCTGTTGAGCTTCTGTCTGCACCTGGCTTTTTTTGGTTTTGTTTTTTTTTTTAAAGATTTTATGTATTTATTTATTTGACAGAGAGAGAGACAGCCAGCGAGAGAAGGAACACAGGCAGGGGGAGTGGGAGAGGAAGAAGCAGGCTCCCAGCGGAGGAGCCTGATGTGCGGCTGGTTGTAAAAAAAGCTGAGCCTCACAATTCTTCAGAGTTACTCTCCCTTTAACTCAGGATTCAGCTTCTGGTACTTCTTCTGGGAGGTGTAGATGAAAGTTTTTTCTAGAAGCCAGGTAGCTTCTACTTCTGGAGAAAACTGAGTTACCTTGGGTTGGGTTCCCTGGAAACAGACTCTGCGATACGTCTTTGTGTGCAAGGTTGTTGGGGGTGTGGTGGAGGGGTCCTCGGGGACACCACTCATAACTAAGGGGCAGAGGACTAGGCAGATGGAGAAGTGTCAGCCAATCCTATAGAGAGTTCTGGAGCTGGGGTGGCCTTGAAGTGTCCTCAGTTGGGGGCCTTTGTATCTCCTAAATTAATCAGTCACAGGATGCTTGCTGTTCCCGGGAAGAAAGCACACTCTTGGATGAGGCAGGTTATATCAATTTCAGCCAAGGGAAGTCTCCAGGGAGGAAGGCATTGAATTGCCCTAGCAGACTGTTGAGGAAGAAAAGAAGGTCCCAAGAGAAGTGGGCTTGCTGGGATGATTTATCATGGAGCTGGAAGACCAGACAAGGGTTATGCTCCACAGGAGACCCAAAGGACAGACCACACACAATGGCAATGGGAAATGCACTAGTGAGAGAAGTACCAGCATCACTAAGAAGTGCAGAGGGGGCTCTCTTCTGCAGGCCTGGGATGATGGGAAGAGAAGCAATCACAGGACTGGGTTGTAGTATCTTGGTTGGTAATGACAACATCCTGGAGCCATAGAAGCCAGGTGGTGGCTTTAACCACCAGAAGCCTGGAGGCTAGATAGCTGGCAGTTTAAGAGAGTCCCCACAGCGGACCTGATCCTCAGGGGCTGTGAAGGTATTTAATAGTACAAGGTGTCCCTAGGGGAAAAACAGATGGTCAGCCAGCAGGGTGCTGCTTAATATAACCAGAAGAAGGCAAGAATGGGGAAGCAGGAGTCTGAGTGTGGTTGCCCTAATAAAGAAGTCATGCTTTTTGCTTAATTCTCAGATCTGAGTCAATCTTCAGAGCAAGACCACAGAACACATTGACTGAAGAGGTGGTTGGGTCCTTAAGAAGGACCCTGCAACACTGAGACAAATATTTACTACAATGATTTCTCTATGGCCTGTGACCACTTTCACAGCTAAGTATATGTCAGGGAAAGAGAAACACCCAGAAATCTTGCAGGGTCTGAAAGGATCTTGTTACCCAGAAATTCAAAGTGTTATCATGGCCCCTCTCTAAGAGTGGGGACTTGGGGGGGGGGTCACATCGTAAGCAGAGTCCTGGATGATATGCAGCTTACAATAAGTCAATGGGAGCATAGACCCATCCACTGGTCTTTCCTCCGTCCCTGAGTGTATCATTGGGACTATATATTGAGAGCAAGCTCCACATTAGGGCCTCGGCCTTGAGTTCTCACGGTGGGGAAGACCAAGTGAAAGCCACTAAAACTGTCCCTTCCCTACCAAGTTAAGATAATACATCAAAACCAATATTTCATCCAAGCGGATAGGATGATGACGGTAGAGATTAATGCCACCATTGAAGACCTGAAGGACACAGAGTAGCTGTCCCTGTCATATCTCCATTTAATTTGCCAGTCTGGCCGCTTCAGAAACCAGGAGAATGGTTTATAGACTGTAGATTTAACCATGCACAAGCCCTGATGGTAGTCATTGTACCCTCTTGCTTATCTGTCATAATATAGTCTGAAAGGGTCTGAACACCTGGCTATCCCAGAGAACCCCACCCTATCTGTTATATTGATAGCAGCAGGCTCACCAGGCATGCTGAGCAAGAGATAGCTAGTCCACTGCAACCCTTGGTAAGACACATGCACTTCAGATAAACCCATGAAGATTCAGGGTCCTGCCGCTTCAGGTTTTAGGGAACCAGTGGTCAGGGATCTGCCAGGATAGTTCCTTCAATGTAAAAGGCAAATTAGAAAACGCAAATAAACAAGGTAAAAGAAAATATTGCTCATAATCTTGTAAAAGCTTATAATCCTCTAAAATCGTTTATAGTGCTTACATCTTTTAAGATGTTTTTCATCGTGCATAGAATTAAATCTAACAAACTAATATAGAATCGTACCACTACCTGATACCGTGCTTATTTACTTGTGTGCTTGCTTACTGCCTAGATTTCCTCACTGCGATGCAAGCTCCATGAAAGTCGTGTCTTTATCTAGGTCACTGCTGTATCCCTGGCACCTAGAATGCACTTGGTGCTGGATAAATAGTTCTTGGTGGCATAGACAATAGGTACTAGACACACTGTTTTGTAGCTAGCTATTTTCAACTAACTTCCAGATGCTTCAGGTTTTCTCCACTTTTCTTAAAATGTGCCGTTCCAGAAGTCATGTAAAAGCAGAGAAGTCTCTCACTCCAAAGACTACTTCTATCAGTGCAACTTCAACACCAAGAAACCTTAGTCCTTTGGCAGCCCTCGAATCTCTTTCCCTTTGACCCGCACTGCCTTAAAATCTTGAGACCTCACAGCCTTGCTTGGATCATTCTTTAGAGGTCTCAAATCAGTTTCCAAGGACGTAAGCGAAGACTTGCCAGGCAAACAGCCACGTCCGCAGCCACGTCCCTCCTCCGGCCACGCGGGGGCGTGAGAGCGCCACCGTGGGCTCCGGGTCAGCCGCCCACCGGGAGAACGACTCTGGGCGGGAGTGGCGACTGCCCGCTGTGGGCGGAGCAAAAGGCGCCCCGGGGCGGAGCAAAAGGCGCCCGGGCCCGGACAGAGGGCAGGAAGTGAGGAGGCGGGGCTTCGGGGATGGACTATGCGCTTGCGCAAAGGTCCGGCCGGAGGAGTCGTCTTCGTTTTCGCCGCTGCTAGGGTCTGTCCTGGTGGGGACATCTTTACTCTTGTTTTACGAGTTGGGCCGGGCCCAGGGGCGGGGCAGAGTGCGGCAGTTGGAGGGAAGGACTTCGAGGGGCGCCGGGGTGAGGGGCTGGGCTCGTGAGCACCGCGGAGGAGGTTGGGGTGGCGGAGCCGAGGGGGAAGGACGCAGGGGCGTCCGGGCGGGAGTGGGGAGGGCCGGCATCTGCGGCCGGGGGAGAGGGGCGAGTGGAAAAGGGGTACGGGAGAGTGAAGCTTCAGCCCTCCTTCCCGTCCCGGCGTGAAATGCAGGGACCCCAGAGTGCCCTGCCAGCCGGGGAGGTGGAAGTTGGCAGGTGGATGTGGTTTCCGGGAAGATAACCCTGCCTTTCCCCCGGCTCCTTTTTTTTTTTTTTTTTTTTTTTTTTTTTTTTGTAGTAGTAGTATTAACGCAGCGTGGTTGCGTCTCACATCTACAACACCTTTACCTGTGGCAAACCGCGTAGCCGCCTAAAGCACCTCGAGAGGCAGTCCCTCTCTTTCCTCCTCACTCTCAAAGTAGAGAACATAAAAGTTTTCCTACCTAAACCCTGCCATGAAGAACTGAACATTTCCTGTCTAAACAATTGTCGGGAGTTGTGATAATTTCTTCATAAACTTGTCTACAAAAATCACTTTTTATACTCTTTAAATAATGCCACTTGCCTGTGTAAAGCGGAGCAACAGTTTTATTGTGCTGTGCAGTCCTTAGTGAGAAATTTTAGTCCGGGGTGATGAAAAGAGCTCATTTGGAATTCAGGGATTGATCAACTAAAGTGGCTCCAACCAGTGCTGTTTAACCCTCACGAAAATGATGTGGGTTTATATCCATCATCTCAGCCATGGCGAAGGGGTGCAGGCTGACATTTGGAAGCTTAAGAACCAAGTCTGTTGCCTTCCAATTTATTTTTTTTTAAGTCTTCCATCATGGGTGTACTTTGCTTGAATGATTATTTTAAAGTACACGTCCTATTTTTGCCAATCTGACAGCTGTTTCCATAGAAACTAGAGAAGAAATAGTCATTTTCAGCAGAGTTGTTAAAACTGTCTTCCAGGCTTCAGCTGTGAGTGCCAGTGAGTGCCGTACTTGCTCATTCTGAGATGGTACTTAAAGAATTAAGGATCTGAAATGTTTAGAGGCTAACAATCCAAATTGTTTAATTTTCTCACATCATTAATTTAGTAATCTTAGAAGTTTGCCAGCTATGTTTGTTGACCTGCTACAGTTCTTTGAAGAGGATTTGTCAGCCGTGATTGTTTCTTAGGTTCTGTGTTGTCTAGTGTTGGCTCTTTGAAAATGTATAAATACATTTCCTCCCCAATTTTTTACCCGTTCTTAAGGATAAACCAGGCAAAATATCAGGCATTATTTCTGTTATAAATGACACCTGATTGTCAGTGATACAATTGATAATGTTTTTAGTTATGTTCTTGTGATGTTTGGGGCTTTTGCCTATACCTTCTGTGTCAGAATATTTTTTAAAGATTTCACGTAAGTCATGAGAGATGAGCAAGAGTTTGCCTGCCATAATCACAGAGTTAAGCAGCGTAATAGATGTGCACAGAAATAGAGATGAGAGCTTTTCTGAAGGGCGTAAGTAAATCAGTGGGTCTGGAGCTTAGGAATGGGTGAGAAAGGAGAGAAGGTGCCTGGAGAAATAGTGGGGGGTGGCATTATAGGAGGCCTGGTCTTCTATATGGAGGAGTTTATGGAAGCCTATGGAAACCATTGGAAATAGCAAAAATAGTTGCCTTTATTGGTTTCGGGGCTTACAAGAGTAATAATACATCCTGTAAAAATTTAAACAGCACAGAAATACATGAGATGAAAATACTAAATCCCTTACATCCACCATTCTGCCTCTCAAAATAACCATAATGAATAGTTTGCTATGTTTTGCTTTAGATTTATTTATATTTATATATACTAGCATATTTTAGCATTACTATTTTTGCAAATTGGGCAAAGATTTTTGTCTGCTTTATTTTCTGTGGCATCTCCAGAATCCAGAATGCTAGGTGGTATGGCCTGTAGGAGGCACTCATTAAATATTTAATGAATGAATAACATCATTCTGAGATCAAAAGCTGAATAGGGTCTTGTGTATGTTTGGCCAAGGTGGTTAAAAAGGGGTTTTTGTTTGTTTGTTTCTTGTTTTTTTAAGTTTGTTGCCAGCATTTTAAAACTGAAACTTTCACATAAAGTTTGAATTTCTGGCTTTTCTTGAAAATACTGAACTGTGGTAACGCTAAGCTCAAGTTCCATTACGCTCGTTGCACCTTCTTTGTGTGGATGTGAATCTGCACTTACATCAGTATGGCTTTGCCTGGACTCTACAAACTTGCTGTGTTGAATACAGTAGCCACTAGTCACCTATGGCCATTTTGTTTCAAATTAACTAAAATTAAGTTCATTAAGAATCCTATTCCTCAGTCACACCAGCCACATTTCAAGTGCTCAGTAGCCATAGGTGGGAGCTACCGCATTGGACAACGTGGATACGTTTCCATCATTGCAGAAATTTCTGTTGTGCAGCGCTGGTTTACACATCTGAGTTTGCCATTCCTGATCTACAGAATTTTTGCAAGTAGCATTTGTTGTTATTTTTAAGATTCGTGTCTCTCTTTCTCATTACACAAATCTCCATTTTTTAAAATAGCTGCATAGTATTTAGCAAAGTAGGACTTTTTTGAGTTGTGGGATGTTGTCTTATTTGCATTTTAGAAAAATTGCTTTAGTTCTAGTTTGGGGGGGATGAACTGGAGGGGTAGGAATTGGTGGTTTAATAGGCAGAGAGATTGGAGGGTGTATAGTAATCCATAACCTAAGGCCACAGAACCCAGGAAAGGCTAGATTGAGACGTTGAGGAGGCAGAATTGACATGACCAATTTAATGTAGATTGAGATCTTTTGTCACTGCAGAGATATCCAGAACTGATTATCTGGAACTGATTCAGTGCTGAAAATTGAGAATTTGGCTTAGTAAAGTCTAGAAGGAACCCTTAGCTAATTCTGACAAGCAGCATGTGTAATATTTAAATGTTATCAGCTTGTATATGAAACGTGTAACTTTTACACCATGTAACTTAAGTCAGAGATCATTTATTTACAAGATAGAGAAACTCTTTGAAGAGAGGGAGTTGTTTTAGGAAGAAAGTAAAAGCTCATGAAGGTCAGTTAATTTAGGAAGTACAGTGGACTCTTGGGAACCAGGACGGCATGAATCTTGCCCCTTCTCTCTTTTTCTGTCCCCGAGGCTTCATTATCTTTTACTTTTGGCACCTTGATTCCATTGTCCTTTCTGTCCATCACTTCTTTTGCAAAGGTTTTTGTTTGCAGTTCTTGCTTGCATATTGTGTTGCCATAGCACCAACTGTAACCCCAACTTATACACGCCTTTAGTCCTTTGCCTGATACTGTCTCACCAAAGTCTTTTCTGTGTGAGATATCCACTCCTAGCTCTGTGGCCAGTGGCGGGGGTCACTGGGAAAGATTGACAGTCTGGGCCTATCCCAGAAGTTGCGGCTGTGATCAGGCAAGTGTTTGAAGCTTATCTCCTATAGTGAAGGATCTAAGAATGTAGGTTTGTGTTGTTTTTGCAGTTTGACTTCTAGCAAATGACTTTCTATTTCTAAACCTTAAGTATACTTTCCCATTTGAAACATTTTTTTTCTGGATCTGCCTAAATGGCATAAAAAATAATAGTTGCTTTGAACTCTTCTGCTATTCACGGATATCTTTTCTTTTTTAAAACTTCATATAGTGTATAACACTTAATGAGGAACTATATTTTATTATCTCTCAATAGTTTTACTTAGCTACATTTTCCCCCCTCAACTCCATAACATCCATGAGGGTAGAGACTAGATTTTATGCTGCATCTGTAACTCACAAGCCACCTAGCCAATGAAGAACCTTGCTAGCTACTCAGATACTAATTTTGAAATGATTTCTAGGCTTCAGTTATTTTACTATTTACAGCTTGGTTCAAAAAAGAAAAAAAAAACCTAGAAAGTATCTTGTTAATAACATCAGATTATTATGTATCAAGTCTGGACCTTGATTTAAAATGTATAGTAATTCTGAAAGGTTAACTTGCAGTTAATGTTTGCTTACCATGCCCTTTTTTTCACATTATATGTTAGTGATGCAAGGGTGGAATGTATTAAGTATATAAGAATTTTGAGTGACTTTCAAATAGTTTGATATATAGGTAATATGGTTTATTAAAACTGATGTTCTGAAGCATCTTTCTAGATAATATTGTATTAGTCTAGTTTGAATTAGATTTACATATTTTCCTCCAACTTTTATTATGAAGATTTTGAAGCAGAAAAATTGAAAAAACTTTTAATGAACACATATATAACCATGACTTAGATAGGATTGTTAATATTTTACTGCATTGGCTTTATGTCGTCTGTGTGTGTGTGTGTATTTGTTATACGATTTGAAAGTAAGTTTTATTCATCATAAAGAGATACTTCAGCAAGTACTCAGGTAAAAGATATTCACCTATATAACCACATCATTATCATCTAATAAGCAGTACTTACGTAAGATAACTTAAAACCAAATCCATATGCAAATTCCTCCAAGAGTCTCTGTTGTCTTCTAAAGCTGGTTTTTTCCTTTCAAACTGGAATCTAATCAGAATTCACACATTGCATTTGATTGTTGTCTCTTTTTAGTATCTTTTGGAAAATAGCTAAACTGATGTATAATTGATATAAAATAAATTGTACGTATTTAAACTGTATAGTATAAGTTTTGACATATGTGTATACCTGTGAAACTAATACCACAGTCAAAATAGTGAACATATTCATTGCCTCCAAAACTTTTAATCCTTTTTTCTGATTTTACCTTCCCATCCTCAGGCAATCATTGATCTCTCTGTAACTATAAATTATTTTGCATTTTCTACAGTTTATATTATAGAGCTGGAATCATAGAGTATGCACTTTTTTGGAGGGAATAGGGTCTGGCGTCTATCACTTGATAATATATAGAGATAACATTGTTTTTGTATATTGCTTTTGTATCCTGCCCCCTAACTAAACTCATTGGGATATCTTTGGATTTTTTATGTAGATGATCATGTTATGTAGGCATAAAGACCATTTAGCTTCTGTGTTTCTTGTCTGGTGCCATTTGTTTAGGCATTCATTCATTCTGTTGTGTTGACTAGGAATCCAGTACAATATTGAATTTAAGTGATGAGAGTGAGCATCCTTGCCTCAGTCCTGATCTTTGGAGGAAAGTATAGTCTTTCACCAATAAATATGTTGTTGGTTATATTTTTCTGTGGATGTCCTAGTTTACTTAGTTTTTTTTAATCAGGGTTGGATGTTGGATTTTATCAAATGCTTTTTCTGTATCGAGATGATCATGTGGTGTTTCTTTTTCAATAAATAGGGTGGATTACACTGATTTATGAATTTTTACTCAACCTTACCTTCCTGGGATACATCTCAGCCGGTCATGATGTAGTCTTTTTATATATTGTTGAATTCGATTTTCTAAAATATTGTTTCGTATTTATGTTCATGAGAGATATTACTGTATAGTCTTCCTATAATTTTTTTTTTCTGGCTTTAGTATCACAGTAATGCAGATCTTATGCAATAAAATACAAACTATTAATTCTTTTCAATTTCCTGGAAAAGTTTGAATAGAATTATTATTATTCTTCTTAAATGTTTGATAGAATTGCCGAAGCTGTTTGGGTCTGGAGCTTTCTTTGTGGGAAGGTTTTTAACTACAAGTTCAATTTAAAAAAAAAATAGATATAGGGCTCTTAGATACATCCATTTTTTAGTTAGCTTTGGTAGTTCATATTTTTCAAGGAATTGGTGCATTTCATAAAACATGTCAAATTTAAGATTTTCTCATTGAACACTACAACAAAAACTTAGGATGTACTATATGCTGGCTAACTGAATATAATAAAAATTTTAAAAATTTAAGATTTTCTCTTCCACTGGTTTTAAGAAATTTGATTAGGATATGTCTTGAAGTAAGTTTCCTTTGTGTTTACTGTGTGTGTGGCTTTTTAAATTTCTTGGTTTTGTGAGTTTACAGTTTTCATGAAATTTGGAAAATGTTGGCCATTATTTTTTCAAGGGTTTTTTTTTGTGTGTGGGGGTCTACCATCCCTCCCCTCTTTTCCAGGACTCCAGTTATACATATATTAGGCCACTTGAGTTATCCTACACCTCACTGATGCTCTGTGCCTTTTTTTCACCTTGGTTTTTTATTTTGGTTTTCTTGGTTTCTATTGATATGTCAAGTTCACAAATCTTTATTTCACTGTTAAAAATCTAGTCTGCTGTTAGTGTCATCCAGTGTAATTTTCATCAAAGACATTCTACTTTCCTTGTCTAGAAGTTCAGTGTAGGTCTTTTTAAAAAAATGTTCCATGTCTCTACATAACATTCTCAGATTTTCTTTTAAGTTCTTAAACACATGGAATACAGTCGAAATAACTACTTTAATATCCTTATCTATCAATGCTGTCATTCCTGTAATTTAGGAGTGAGTTTTTATTAATATTTTTCCTAATTATGGTTCACAATCCTGCATCTTTGCTGTCTGGTAATTTTTAATTATAAATTATACTTTATTAAGTGGTGGCTATTTTTATATTCTTACAGCTGCTGTTTTTTGAGCTTTTTTCTAGAATGTGGTTAAGTTCCTTAGAAACAGTTTGATCTTTTTGAGTCTTGCTTTTAATCTTTGTTAGGTAGGGCCAGAGTAGCTTTTAGTCTAGGACTAATTTTTCTCCAATGAGATAAAACCCTTCTGAGTACTCTCCCCAACGCCACATGAATTCAAAGGTTTTCCACTTTGAAGGGTAGATAGAAATAGGCAGTCTCCTCTGCCCTCCATGAGCCCTGAATATTGGTCCTCTAATCCTGTCAGGTGATTCTTTCCCATCTCTAGGGACTTTCCTCACATGAGTGCCCTGTTTAGAGCTCATCTGAGTACCAGGCAGATTTCCCTACATAACACCTTCTGGAATTCTTACTCTGCACAGTTGTCTTCTCTTGTACTCTGCTCTGCGGGATCTAGTTACTGTGGTCTACTTGAACTCCCAGCTTCATCTGTCCAATTTAGGAACATTGTTGGGCTGTGCTAGGTTTCCCCTCTCTACATAGTAGCCTGGAAACTTTCCAGGCAGGAAGCTGGAGCCATTGTAGGGCTCATCACATTTGTTTCCCATCTCTTAGGGATCACTGGTCTTCATTGCCTAATGTCCAATGTATTAAAACCATTGTTTTATTTATTCTGTTTTTTTTTTTCAGTTGTTTTCAGTGGGAGGATAAGTCTGGTCCCTCTTATTCCATCTTGACCCCAATCAGTAGTACAAGGATTTTATTTGAAAGGATGAGATTTGTATTTTAAAAATCCATTTTAAAACTTAGATTTTACTGTTCCGTTACATGCTTCCTCCCTATTTACTGCCAGTTGTTAAAACCTGTTATTTTTGCTTAATCCATTTCTTATTCCCCAATAATTTAGCTATTAAAATAAAAACAGAGTTCCCCCAACTAAAACTAAAAAATGAAAAGAAAAGGAAAATCCAAGTTTCTTCTTCTTTTTTTTTTTAGATTTATTTATTTTGAGAGAGAAGGGGGTGGGGAGAGCACAAAGGGAGAGTGAAAGGGAGTAGCATACACCCTGCTGAGCAGGGAGCCCGCTGTGGGACTCAGTGCCAGGACCCTGAGATCATGACCTGAGCTGAAGGTAGATCCTTAACCAGCTGAGCCACCCAGGTGCCCCAAGATCCAGGTTTCTAAAGTATGTGTTATAGAGTTAGAAAAAAAAATGAGTAAAAGCTGTTTGGTTTGTATTGCTGAGGGGCATGGCTATGGGGGTGGTGGTAGAAACCTAAGGTATTCAGTCTGAGATGTGTCAAGGGGAAGAACAATTGACATACTTATTTCATAAGTGTTATGTTCCAGTTTTGTAAATAAGTATTTTCCAGAGATATTTATAACTTATTTTTTGTGTGTGTGTTCCAGATAATCAAGAAGAAAGATGAGCTTCATCAATGGACTGCAGTCTGCTACTAGAAACTGTGTTTTCTTCCGATTTCATTTGCTGGCCAGCTGGAGAAAATGTAACACACTAGCTGTAATCTCACCAGACTGTCATCAAGTACAAATTAATCATACAATTAATAAGTATCAGGGTCTGGGAGTAAATCAGTGTGATAGGTTGACTTTTCTGCCTGAAAATTTTTATTTCTCTAAGACTGTTAGTAGCAAAAGACCAGGATGCCTCTTGAACACGAGTTTTAAGGAAAATGGGATGGTTACCCCAAAATGTACTGTGTGGAATGACTCTTTTTCAAGACAGCTACTGATGAAAGAAGTTATGGGAGTTCCTGCCCTTTCACAATTGCATCCTCTAAACTGTCTTCATGAAAGAGACATCAGGAGTTTCCACACTTCTCCTCAGTTTCAAGCTGCTCCAGTTCCTCTCTTGTTGATGATTCTTAAACCAGTGCAGAAACTATTTGCAATCATTGTAGGCAGGTAAAAAGTTTTTAAAAAAATAACCTTTTATATTAAAAGGTATTTGTAAAACTATACTTTTAATGAAAACTTGTTAGATTTCCTACCCATATTTAACTCAAATTAAGTTTCTAAATAGTTGGTTCTACCCAGTTTTGTTAAGTATGATTTAGTAATCTTGAAATGATTTACTGTGTACTATTTTTTTTAAGATTTTATTTATTTATTTATTGAGAGAGAGGCAGACAGTGACAGCGTGGGGGGAGGGGCAGAGGGAAAGGGAGAGAATCCTAAGTACACTCCACACTAAGCATGAAGCCTGATGCAGGACTTGATTTCACAACCCTGAGATCATGACCTAGGCTGGAATCAAGACTTGAATGCTTAACTGACTGAGCCACCCAGGTGCCCCAGTTTACTGCATATTATAGTATAAAAATATGATCTTTTAAAAATTAAATACTTTTTAAAAGATCTTACATTTATGATTAAAAGGATGAGAAATGTTGGTTACAGCTTGTGTATAAGAACAGTACTTACAAACATGTGTTTACAGAATCTGAGGCAATGGGTCATGAAACTCAAGAATTTCACTTATTTAAGAGTGGGCTCATGCCTAGCCAAGTTAACACTTAACTAGTATTTATTCACTTACCTATTCTATTTCCAGCACATCTTTGTTATTTTCTCTTGGGTAGTCCTTCATAATAATTACGTTTTTATAGCTAAATAGTACCTTATATTTAATTTAAACCTCCCTCCATATAATCTTGTTTTCTCTTATTTGCTCCATGAAGATTGAAAAAAGGTAAAGTTAGGCATTGTCTGCTCGTTAAGCTTTCTTACCTTTGATGACTATGAAGGCCCTTCTAGCCCTCCTACTCCCGTACTAACCAAACAAATTTTCTTTCTCTCAGAAATTGAGAACTTGTACTTTCTAGTGTATTGTGTTCTTTGTGCTTTCACATGGGCGCCCAGAAAAAAAATAACAGCTGTGTTAGCTCTTGATGTAAGTAAAGGCTATCAGAGAAAACCAGAGCTAGCGGTAAACACAGATTTTAAGCAGGACTTTTACAGTAGGGGAAGAGATACCTAAGTATAGAACCAGAGTTAATTTTGAATACAGCATGGGCAAGTGGGAGTTCATAGCTGAGGAGCAGGGTGAGGTTTGGTGGATGGAAAATTACTAAGGAAACATTAGGAGTAAGGGGGGAGTTCTCCCTAACCTGACCCTACTAGGCTTCTTGCTGAAGGCAGGTGAGGGTAATCAGACATCACTTTGGGGCTGGTGAATGGTGAGGAACCTGATCGGATACTGAGGGTGATCAGATATGGAAGATGGAGAATTCTGGCTAACCTGATTTAGCAGGATTCTTGCTGAATCTGGACAATGAAGAGAGAAATACAGAAGTCCAAAGGTGAGGCCTAGTTGAAAACAGTTTAGGGGAGCCTGAGTAGAGTCTGGTGGAAGAGAGAATCTTTGTCACAACTCAGCCCAGGTTCTTAGGCCAATGGCTCTTGTTCATCCTTTTTAATCATTATTTTTAACTTTTTGTTTTTTGTTACTATTGTAACAACTTAACATTTTCTTTTAAACCATGTTTTCATCATAATTTTAAGCAAAGAATAATAAGTCACATAAAGTTTTAAATAGGAAATAATCTGGCCTAAGTCTCTTCAGGTTGAATCACTTTGAGGCATTTTAGATGTCACTTAATAAAATTAAGATAACTTAGTTATTTTATAAGAAGAATTTTGTCAAGGGAATGATATATGTATCTTAAATTTTTGTTGTGATTTCACAGGTGAACTTAGGAGGAAAAAATTTGTCCTAGTGTTGAAAACATTGTTTGTCACAACATCTGTGAACCCTGATAACCAGCAGAGAGTATTGTTGCTTGGTAGAAAGTAGACCTCCTCATGTGCTAACCATACAGTCTCTCATTTCCTTATTTATGGTGTTTATGCTCTTATTGCCTCTCCTTTTCATGTTCTTGAGGGGATAGTGGACTTTTTGCTAGTGAGCAATATTTACTTCTAAAATCGGTGCTGAGGTGGTTTCCCTTGTACCTTGCTGAAGTGCTGGCAGGTTGTGCCAGCAGTTTGATGAGCAGTTGGGAAGATTGTGGTTAAAGGTATGGATTGTTGTACCATAACCCCCTTCCGTGTTTATTGGGGCAATTCATCCCTACTAAGTGGTTAAATGTTCGGACCTGGGATCACACTGTCTTCCCTGCCTGGTTTTCCCTCATCACTTCTGCAACCTTGGGCAAGTTTCTTCACTTCTCTCTGTCTCAGTTTTCTGTCCTGTGACCCAGGGTTATTGTGATGGTTAAATGAGATGACATATGTATAACGATTAGAATATTCGTTTGCGTGTGGTAAACAGTCCATAATTGTTAATTAATAGAAGTTGTGTAAAAGAACTTCTCATTTAGTGTTCACCTTTAAAATAACTGAAGAAAAAAATTTAAATGAGCTTTAGAATTTTAAACTATAGTTCTATATATATAACTGATTACTTTTTCATCATTTAGTTAAGAATTTTATAAATTGAAAAAATTTGTCTATACAGAGAAATATATCACAAAAATTCCGTGTTTGATGACATAAAATCCTAGCATAGATTAAGTTTTGGTGATATGTGCTGATACTGTTGTCAGAACTTTGAATTTTCTTTTTGCTCTAGGGGCATAAGGAAATGGTGGCAGGCACTTCCTCCTAACAAGAAGGAACTATTTAAAGAAAGTTTAAGAAAGAATAAATGGAAGTTACTCCTTTGTTTCAGTAGTTTTGGATTGCTCTTTGTAGTGTTTTATTTTACTCACCTGGAAGTGAGTCCTGTCACAGGAAGGAGCAAGCTACTGTTATTGGGGAAGGAACATTTCAGACTTTTATCAGAACTGGAATATGAAGCAGTAAGTAGTAAGAATTGTTTATAATTAGATTGCTTAATATAATCCTCAGGAAAGTTTCTTGCATATGAAAGATACACTAATTTTTTATGTTAGTCTTTTTTTTTAATGTTTTTTTATTATGTTAGTCACCATACAGTACATCCTTGGTTTGTGATGTAAAGTTCGATGATTCATTAGTTGCGTATAACACCCAGTGCACCGTGCAATATGTGCCCTCCTTACTACCCATCACCAGTCTATCCCATTCCCCCACCCCCCCCCGAAGCCCTCAGTTTGTTTCTCAGAGTCCATAGTCTCTCATGCTTTCATTCCCCCTTCTGATTACCCCCCCTTTCTTTATGTTAGTCTTTGATAGAAAATTAGCGTTTTCCCAAAAGGCCTCCAACTTTTCATACTTAGTATTCCTACGCCTATGTTGCTTTTCTCATTCACCCAACTAGTTCCTGCTCATCGGATATCACCTTAAATGTCACTTTCTCAGGAAAGCCTTCCTTGATTATCTAGACTGGGTTAGGCAGGTTGGCTACATTAGGCCCTAGGGGGTATCCTTCATACAGACTAAATTATGAATGAGCTCATTTGTAATTTTGTGTCCAGTGTTTGGTTCTGTTGGGGTCAGGTCTCCTATTTTCATTTTCTCTTTGTACACTGTACTCTTCCTTTAAATCATTTATCATGAGAGTAACATAATAATTATTTGCATAATTATTTTTTTGCTGATTTGTCTCCTTTGTTAGACTAAGCTCTATGGGAACACAGACCCTGTCTGTTTTATCATTTTATCTTAAGTATTAGCACAATGTACAAAGTAGTGCTTAGTATATATATTTTTTTGGATAAGTAGGTATGAAATAGAATTTTGTACCTGGAAAGTAATGTAGAATAGGAATTTTCTCTTCTAAAACATCATTTTTGGCAATTTATTATATTTTTTGAATGCAAAATAAAGTTGGAATTCGGAAGCCTTAACTCCTTAGCAAGTATAAGGTAGGTTAAGCATTTTATACCACTAGTGAGTTTTTGAGGACAGATCCTCTTTTTCCAGGTCTTAGCACACACATAGTATGTACTCAGTTGGTATTTGTTGAATTAAAGTCTCATAGTCTTGCTTGACAGCTTTGGCATGGCTAAACATATCTTTTATTTCAGTTAAGCTTCTGAGTTTATTGGTGAAAAGTTACCATTTAAAAAGAAGTAACAATGTTTTTTTTTTACGAAAAAGGTTGTTAGTAAAGATAAGATGCATCTCTTCTAGTAGAATTTATACAGAAATTGGAGGTGTTTCTTAGGATAATCTTGTCTGAAGCAAGTTTGAGGAAAATGTTCTGGAAAGATTGAGGCAGGTCTAGTGTTAAATTAGTATGTCTTCTACCATTCATATCACTTAGAATCTTTAAAAAATTATATGTATGTTCATATATGTTCATTATTTTTATTTTTTAACCTACGAATGTAATAACCTGCTTGATAGGAAAACTCAAGCACCTGTTCTTACGGAGATATTATGAAGTGCTATTATTATATATAATTTTGGTTGTTTCATCTACTTCAGAAAGGTTAATAATGCTTTTTGTTGTTCCAGTTTATATTGGTGACTTGTGCTTTTTAAAAATGCTACTGATGTTAAAGACTATTTCAGATTCCAATTCTACAAAACATCTATTTTTAATATATCTCAGGGAAGGTTATAAGCTTCTTGATCCATATGTTAAAGAAGTTATACATTTTATGGAAATTAAAGTAATATTTTCAGAACATCCTTAATTTTCCTACACTTGAAAGGGTTTCTCATGAATATAGCTTCAGAAAGTGTCTTCATATGGTGGCTAGTCTTACTCAACATAGTGTAGAGAAAGTGACATGCCCATTAGTTCTAAAATTTCAGTAATTTCCTTTGATTCTGTGTGAATAAAACACTAAAATTAATGAAATGTCTTTTTGGTAGAAGTTTTTTTTCATTAAGTATAGGGTGTTCTTCTAGTCAGTGGATTATGAAAGTAATTTTCTTTTGTATTGTGCTTCCTTATGTGAAATGTTTGTTCCCTAGGCAATCTTTTGTTTTCCAAAATATTTAGGAGAATAGAAATCATATTTATGCATTTTATTTGTTTATAGGCTAATAGAAAAGATGAAATTTTTATGTCAACCAATTTACATGAAAAATCTTAGTTATTAGAATTCATTCCATTTGTGAGAAACCACATTGCTTTTGCATGAATAATTCAAATTTACGGTTTTGAGTGTTTAGTATATGTAGATTTTTACATAATTAAAAAGTAAAATGTTCAACAATAAGTAGCCATATAACTTTTCATGAAGCAATATAAACATTTTGTAGAGCTACAACTCTTTTAAAATAAAGATGACTTTTTTAATCTTTCAGTGGATGGAAGAATTTAAAAATGATATGCTCACTGAGAAGGATGCCCGATACCTGATGGTTAAAGAGGTGGTTAATCATTTGATTGAATGCAATAAAGATATTCCAGGGATCTCTGAGATCAATTGGATTATTCATGTGGTTGATTCTCCAGATTTAAATGCCTTCGTGCTGCCAGTAAGTGAAAGTTCTCACAACTAATGTTTAATTGTTCAATTTAATGTCCTTGTTTTTTTTTAAGGTGTTCCGCTTGCTTACATTATTTTCTTTATGGTGCAGAATGGACAAGTGTTTATCTTCACTGGGCTTTTAAATAGTGTGACTGATATCCATCAACTTTCCTTCCTTCTGGGCCATGAGATAGCACACGCAGTACTTGGGCATGCTGTAAGTACCTAAAATGAATGTTCAGTTCTTGCAATACTGCTTTGAAGTTAGCAAGTTACATCTTTTAAAACCTAATCTTTCCATTTTCTTTTTCTTTAAAAGATGGAATTTTAGTTTTTAGTAATTGATTTATTCTGTTAATTGAAAAAATGTGATTGGCTAATTGTGAGAATTTTTATGTCTTTAGTATTTGATACCTGAATAATTAGTGTTTCTCTTAAATAATATTTTTATCACCTGTGTCTTTTGCTAAAAAGTAATTATTCCCAACCTCTAATTATTTCAAATTAGATTTTAAACTTTCCATAATTATTAACACACTTGTAATCTGTTCAGAAAATTAACTGTATGGAAGTGATATTACTATTTAAGTGGGTAAATCAGTTTTCTTGCTTTTTTATTCATTCTCAGAGGATGGCTTGGAGCATCTCTGAAAATCTCTGGAATGATATGCCATATATAATTAATGCAGAGTAATAATAATGATACCTTGTCATTTTACAGTTTGCTGAGCTTTTAAATACATACCTTCTCAATTATAAATCTAATACCATCCTCATTAAGTATGTATGTAATATCCTTGTATTCTATATAAGGAAACTCATGTTTAAAAAGACTCTTAAGTAACATGAGTAATGTGGCCAACTGGCAAATTGGGGCTTTAACCCTGTTCTTTTGTTTGCAAATCCAACATTGCTTCCTTCTACCAATTACCTGATCACTGGCAGCACTTTTTTTTAATGGATCATAGATTTCAGGTTGATTTATACTCCTGTGAATACACATCTGTTTGACTTGGTATGAGTCAAAAAAACTAATGTATTTGATTACTCATATATTTATTTTTATTCATTAAAAATAAGCAAGTCTCTTTTGTCCACGTTAATTAGAGATGTATATTTTCTAATTGAAAACATGAAGGTAAATAGTGAAAGGATCGTGAAATGCTATGTTGGAAATGCAGGTAATGCTAATTTTAAATGGAAATGGTAATGCTATTAATCTCTCTAAAAGTCATCTCAAATTCTTTCTCTTCCTTAAAGTATTAAGAAATTCAAGTGGGCCACAGTTGTGCTTTTCTGAAGCACAGATAGTAATTATCTCCTCCATTTCTTCTGAGTTACAGAAAAATATAAAAAACATTTTCCTTGAACAGATGTATACAAGAATAAATCTAAGTAATCGAAATAGATTGTCATTCATAAAGGGCTTCATAAATGCAAAATCAATCAATTTTGGTCATTTTTAGCATCTAAGAGATGTTCGTATTCTGTGCCTTTACTTTTCTGGCCTCTAGTTCAGTGCCTCATTCAGCATATTGTTGTCATCTCTGTCAGCACGGGAATGCTAATTAGATAAAATATAAAAAGAAAATAGCAGTCTTAAAAATTGAAAATAGTTATTAATATTTTTTGTAGAGGTCTTACACATTATCAGCACTGTATTTTCTCTTTTAGCAGTCTCTGTTTTGATTTGATGTAGTCTTTAATGTTGCTTTCTTTGTTCCACAAATACATATTTAAAAAAATTTCCTAGTTTTCTAAAACTCTGTAATAGCAATTATATTCTATAATAACAAACATTTTCTTTTCAGTAATGACTTTCATTTGTAGTTTTACTCTTTTTTGCTAAAATAATTCCGTAATTGTTTTTCATGGTATACAGTTCGTATAATAAAGCAAAGAATGCTTTTTGAGGGCAGATTATATCGTTAAGAGAAGTGTTCTATGTGATTATGTTTAGTCGTCAGCCATGTTTCATACATTCAGGTAATGATTCCTATACTGTCAGTGTCAGCATTACATTAACATTTATTAATCAGCTTTAGTAGCGAACAGTGAACAATCCAGTGTGCTAAACTTGTATTTAGAAATTACTACCCAAAACACTGTTTTAAGTAAAGTTGGTTACTGCTATAAATAAATAAAAAATTTATAGAACTCAATTTCCTAGTGAGAAATACCAGAGTGATAAAATTGCAAACTTGCATAAAATGAATCATACTTCATATATTCGGTCATAAAGCCCAAAAGACTTTCATTTAAAATGAATTTCCAGTCTTTTTCTGAATTTTCCATGTTTTAACTATTTCGTATGGTAGGTGGTATTTAGTCTGTCCAAAGGTATAAGCATAATGAGCACACTTTTTGCTTTAAAAATTAATGACTACATAGAAACTAAAACTTCCTGGGTTTGATTCCTTGTCCTTTTACTAATAGCTCTGTGAATTTTGGCAACTCTCTTAGCTTTTCCCCATCTTAGTTACTTTTGTGCCTATTTCACAAGATTATTATGCTTGTTAATATAAGAAGTGTAGGTTAATGAACTTAATTCGTATCTATGAACCTGTCATTGTGTCTAAATGGTGTTAGTTGGCTTAGTGAATGAATGAATGTATATACACGTAAGCAAGTATGTAAGCAAGGGACGGAATGAATTAAAGCACACAGAAGAGAAAGAATATGCGATTTTAGTTGGTGAAGGTCAAACATGTAAATTATTTAATGTGACTACACATGATGAACTAGAAAATGTAGGTATACACTGTCTTTATTTTTTGGTATATACTCTTAATTTATTAAATGTAATTTTCATTATTTTGATTATTCTCAGGCAGAAAAGGCTAGCTTGGTTCATTTATTGGATTTCCTAGGTCTGATTTTTCTCACAATGATTTGGGCCATTTGCCCTCGAGATAGTTTGGCACTTTTGGGCCAGTGGATACAGTCTAAACTGCAGGAGGTAAGTGTGAGACAGTAAGTTGAATTTGTAATGGCCTGTGATGAGGATATTTTAAATATTACTGTAAAGTAACAGATTCCAGAGATGTTTTCACATACCATGAAATACAGCTACTTAATTTTAGTGTCTTAATGGTTTCTCATTTTTAGGAGATATTCTTTTTTTTTTTTTTTTTAAGATTTATTTATTCCAGAGAGAGAGCACATGCACACAGGCATCCACAGGGTGAGGGGGCAGAAGAAGAGGGAGAGAGAGAGAAGCAGATTCCCTACTGAGTGTGGAGCTGGCGGGGTTCGACCTCACTACCCATGAGACCATGACTTGAGCTAAGACCAAGAGTCAGCTTAACCAACCGAACCACAGGCGTCCCTTTAAGGGATATTCTCAATAATGAGCACTGAAATGAGAAAATACTACATCTTTTAAATGATCGGGGATAGATGTGTTACAAGGGCTTAGCAACTTTTGGTTAACGTAATATTGTATGTGAGGGGATAGTTTTTGGTCTTAAGGAGAGAAAACCTGGTTACAAATCCTTTCCTTCCATCACTTTATCTTCAGACTTTCAGTTTTGTCTCTCATAGTGACTGTGGTGTACTTACTATGACTCTCCCTTTCCCCAAATATTTGCATTCTGATGGGGAACTTTTAAAACCTGTAAACTTTTATGGGCACAGTTTTCCTGAAGCTGCTTTACCACCCTTATGTCCTTACTCCCAGTTAAACTAAAATTACCTGGAAAATACCAAAAGGATAATCTTATTAGGTGTTTGTTAACTTTCATTTTAGTACTTATGTATAATGATAATCATTGTAAAATTTATTGAGGTCCTCATTTTGTTCAGAACACTGCACTACTGAAAGTAGGTCTTGCAGTCTTGATAATTGTTTTGTTAACGATGATTAATTATTTTATTTTACATCTTTATTCACATATTTCCTCTTGTCCTGGGAGGTTTGGTTATTCAGAAACAATCTGTTATTTGTTTATTTAATGATTTGTGGAGCACCCATCATTGTGCCATCTGGGTGCTGTTTAAATCTAATGTGTAAAATTCTTTGAGACAAATTGCTTTTGAAGTTGGATAACTAAGTCTTTTATTCAGTGTTACCATATTGTCTGGCTGCATTTATATTGAAATAAAGGTTCTTAAAAGGAAAAAAAAAAAAAGAATGGTTATTCCATAGGTTACAGGATCTCATATTTTGAATTTTATTTCTGTTACTGATATGCTGGGAAGTCAAAGGAGTTAATGTAGTTTTTTCCCCATTTATCAGTACATAACTTTTTTCTGCAATGTAATCTGAAAATTTTGTCATAAAAAAGATAACTTGTAGCTGTTTCTCCCTTGAAATACTTGATGAATCCTGCAACTTCATGTAATTCTTTAATAATTAAACTAAAAATAAAGTAGGGATTACTTCTCTTTGAAATCTTTTTCCCTAAATCAAGGCTCCCCAGTAATTTTGGTGATGAATAAATGTTTCTCTAGAAAGCCTTGCTCCTTATGATTGGAGGGGATACTGATAGTGAAGTCATAAATGAGGGGGAATTGCTGACATTCATTTGCCAGAGAAAAGAAGAAACAGGGGCCTTCACATAACCATTGGGGCATCCTGTTTTTGCAATCTTAAAAGATTTGGGGTAATGTAGCAGCCCTCATTGAGTGCTACCAGGTAGGGTTTTGAAAGCTATTAGTAATAATTATAGTAGCTAAGATTTATTGAGTACTTACAGTATGTTAAGCACTAGGATAAACACTGTACATTAATTATGTACAGGGGTTAAGAATACAAGCTGTGAACAGATGGACCTATGTTTGAATTTAGGCTCTGTTAGACCTAAATTCTATAGAACTTGGGCAGATTACTTCACCAGTTATAGGTCTCAGTTTCTTCATCTGTAAATTGGCGTAATACTGGCTAACTCAAAGCACTGTTATGGGTTTAATGATGCATTTTAAACTGGGATCCCTCAATCTGAGCACTATTGACATCTTGGACTAGATAATTCTTTGTCGTGGGGAATTGTCTCATGCATTGCAGGATGTTTAGCCTCTAATCATCTACTCTAAATATCCGATCTCTACCCACTAGAGGCCAGTAGCACTTTCACCCCCATCTTCCCTCCCCCACAGTTGTCACAGTCAAAAATGTCTCCAGGGGTGCCTGGCTGACTCAGTCAGTTTAGTGTCCAACTCTTGTCCTGATTGGTTCAGGTCATAATCTCGGCACAGGGCATGATCTCAGGGTTGTGAGGTTGAGCACCACATCAAGCTCCTTGCTGGGTGTGGAGCCTGCTTAAGACTCTCTCTCCCTCTGCCCCTATACCGCCTGTGCACGCTCGCTCTCTCTTAAAAAAAAAAAAAAAGAAAGAAAGAAAAAGTCTCCAAACATTTCCAGATGTCCCTAGGGGACAAAATCGTATCCAGTTGAGAACCAGTGATTATAAAGCATTTAGCACAGTACCTATTACAAAGTAAGGACTCATTAAATAGGAGCTATTATTATTATTTGCCCATTTTATCCTGTCTGCAACCCTAGGAGGTTGGTGCTCTTGCTACTCCATTTTACATATGATGCTACTGGGCTTAGAGGGGTTAAACAATTAGCCAAGCGTTCACAGTTAATAAGTGTCAGCATTTGAACTTGAGTGTAAGTTTCTATCCTTTTAAAACCAATGTTTTTAACCAATTATGCTATTAGTAGACTTGATGGACCCCTGTAGACTGCTCATTGAGAGTGAAGACATGATATAATACAGTGTAGCAACCTAGAAAGGATATGATCAAGAAGGAAGAAGGTCATATCTAGTAGTCATGTACTGTGGATCAGATTGATTATATTATTTCTAGACATCACTGACGTGTAGCTACCTCTGAAATAGTGTTTCCTCTATTAATAACTCTGTTCTCAAAAGTCCTGCCTATTGATCCATCTCCTACAAATTTTAGTACTTACTGAAAATTAGAATTTAACTGGAAAGCATTCACATAAATACAAGTAATTAGGAAAGTTAAAATTACTATATCTATTTGTATTTTTTTAATTGAAGTTGGAAGAAAATTTCATTTCCCTAACTAATCAATACTTAGAAAAGAAAGATGGAATTAAGATAATTTATCAAAGAAAGAAAATTCTGCTCTATGGTTAATTTTCTAATTGAAATAAATTCTCACGTAGTGTCAGTGGTTATTATCTAGCTATATTTTTTCAATGTTCTTTTAAAACTACAAGATCAAAATGTTCCTTGGCTGTATTAAAAGCTTGCATTAATGAACTTTCTTAGGGGATCCTCTACACAGTAGGTAGAGATTGTAATTGGGAAAATAGAAGTGCAGGTGTCCCCTGCTTTGTGAAAGTTCGTGTTATGTCACTTTGCTTTTAAGCTTTTTTCATAAAAGCAAACATACGCTTTGGATTTCTTTTGGTTAGTGAAAACAGGTACTCATGTAGGTCTTTTGTAAAAGCAAAGTAGTATGAGGCAAATTTTTGGAAAGTGGGTGATACCTGTACAGTAGTACTCCTCCCCCATTATCCATGGGATGGGGGGAAGGTGGGATATATTCAGGACCCCTAGTGGATAGGCCTAAAGCCCCAGATAGTATCAAATCCTATATATACTGTGTTTTTTCCTGTACATACATATCTGTGATAAAGTTTATAAGTTAAGTACAATAAGAGATTAACAACAATAATAATAAAGTAGAACAATTATAACAACATACTGTAAAAAAAAAAGTTATGTGAGTGTGGTCTCTCTCAAAATACCTTATTGTACTGTACTCACCTTTTTCTTGTGATAATGTGAGATGCTAAAATACCTATGTGGCGGGATGAAGTGAGGTAAATGACGTAGGCGTTGTGGCGTAACATTAGGCTGCTATAGACCTGACCGTGTGTCAGAAGGACCATCTGCTTCCAGACCCCTGTTGCCTGCGGGTAACTCAAACCATGGAAAGTGAAACCGTGGACTGCTGTACTCCATGTGATTCTATAGACTTTCCAGAAGTCTGTAGGCATAAGTTTTTTTAATATTATTTTTATGTTTTTAAAATATTAATCTGTGATGGAGGAAATAAAGGCTGCACTTTGTGTTTTATATGATGGTGTTCTTTAAATGTTAATCATGGAGAGCATAAAAACTTTATCTTAGATGCTCCATGAAATTAATTTTAAAAATTGCACTTTGTTACTCCTTTTACTGTGAAATAAATACCCTTAATGGAGCTTCTCTTTCTTATTTCTTCTTAGTATATGTTTGATAGACCATACAGTAGAACACTGGAGGCTGAAGCTGACAAAATTGGACTACAGCTTGCTGCAAAGGTAAAAGAAACACAGTGCCCTTCACACAGTAAAAGATAAATGTACATTGTCTTAATGAACTGTGACATGGGTAGAGAATGGGAGTTGGACTGTATGAAATTTTTCGTTAATACCTTTTTAAATTTGTGCACTCTAGAAGCTGACATACTCTCTTTA
Organism: Ailuropoda melanoleuca; assembly: GCF_002007445.2. NCBI lineage: Eukaryota > Metazoa > Chordata > Mammalia > Carnivora > Ursidae > Ailuropoda > Ailuropoda melanoleuca. Next base: position 32,835,937 of record NC_048219.1, on the reverse strand, counting down.
TTTTACCCCTCTCTCTTTTTTGCTGATAAGGGGGCTTTTTTGAGTAAAATAAAGTATAATTGTTTTTCCCCACGCAGAGAAAGGTTTGTTCTATTGTACCTGTGATCCTAGATGAATCACCTGAATTTTTACAATATAAATAAATGGAAGAATAGGCTTATTACTTCGTATCTTTGAGATTATCTTTGTTGCAGCAAATGACTGACCTTGGCTAGCCACAGAGAGCAGCTCTGGGCCTTTACTATGATTTAAGTTGGCTTTTGCTCATGTCTCCTTTACAGGGCACTGCATGCCTGCCTGATATTTTTATCATCTGTGATAACGGAGCATTTTTAGTAAAATTTAATATTAGAGGTAAAACTGCATTTTTTTAAATGAGTAAAAAAACAACAGCACTTTGTACATAAAATTCAAATTGTACTTGATTCTTTGTTGAGTTTCCAGTAGTTATTAAAAGTCCTAGCTATTAGAAATCACTATTATTTGAAGTTCTTACTATGAGTTTTATGGGTTTAATCTTGTAAATGAAGATATTACTCATTCACAAAAACAAAAGTAGTTATGTGAATGTTCCATGATGAGAATTGAGTGAATTATCTGACTGTAGATTAAGAGGTTCCCAAATAGTGGGCCACAGATTGGCACAGTTTCCTAATTTCAATATACTACAGTTTATGAAATTTTCCTTTTAATATAAGTGTGTTTTGTGTTCTGGTTAAGAAATGTTTGCCTATTTCAATAAATTGTTACTGTTTTATTTCCAAGAAGCTTATTATTTTATTACCATTTAAAAATATAATACGAGGAAGAGGTCAAGGTAATTTTTTTCCCGTGTGGATATCTAATAGCCTCAGCACTGTTTATTGAAGAGTTATCTTTTCTCCACTATACTTCAGTGTCTCTTTGTCATAAATGTGGGAGGCTATAGAGAAGTCTATTTGTGGACTCCCTATTGTATTCTATTGGCCTGTTATCTGTCTTTGAACCAATACCACATTGTCACTGTAGCTTTGTAGTAAGCCGTGATATCTAATAACTTCTGTCCTCCAGTGTGGTTCTGCAACATTGACTTGGCTATTCTTAGTCCTTTTCCTTTCCATATAAATGTCAGAATCAGCTTATCAAATTACATGCCTGAGAAAAACATGCTTGGGATTTTGATTGGAATTGCGTGAATTTAGGAACAGTTGACTACTGTCAATAATATTGAGTCTTACAGCCCATGAGTGATTTATTTGTCCATTTATTAAGATGTTCTTATAATTTCAGTGTTGTTTTCAAATGTGTGTGTGTGTGTGTGTGTGTGTGTGTAGGACTTACACATCTTTTGTTAAATGTACTGCTAAATGTTTGACATTTTTTGATGTTACCGTATCATTTAAAAAATAAACTTCCTCATATATAGAAGTGAAATTCGTTTTTTATAAATGACCTTGTATCCAACAACCTTGCTGAAGTCACTTAATTCTAATAGTGTGTAGATTCTTTTAGATTTTATATATACACATTTGTGTCACCTGTGAATAATGACAGCTTTAGTTCTTCCTTTCCAATCTGTGTACTTTCTTTTTTTACCTTATTTCAATGGCCAGAAACTTCAGTACAATGTTGAGGGTGGGTGGTGAGCACTTTTGTTTCTTTATGACTTTAGGGGGAAAATATTCAATATTTCACCATTCTGATGTCTGTTATGAGGGTCTTTTTTAAAAATCTGACTTGCTATAAGAGTTGCCCTTCTATTTCTAATATGGTAAGAGGTTTTTTTTAAAATTATGAATAACTGGGGCGCCTGGGTGGCACAGTGGTTAAGTGTCTGCCTTCAGCTCAGGGCGTGATCCCGGCGTTATGGGATCGAGCCCCACATCAGGCTCCTCTGCTGTGAGCCTGCTTCTTCCTCTCCCACTCCCCCTGCTTGTGTTCCCTCTCTCGCTGGCTGTCTCTATCTCTGTTGAATAAATAAGTAAAATCTTTAAAAAAAATAAAATAAAATTATGAATAACTGCTAAATTTTATCAAATTCATTTTTTGTATTGATGAGTATATAATTTTTCTCCTTTAATCTGTTAATGTGGCAAACTACATTGATTTCTATTTTACATGTTAGGACAACTTGTTATTTTTGAAATAAATCCACTTTTATCAGTTATATTATCCTTTCATTATATTATTGAAATTGGTTTGCTAATGTTTAGCTTAGAATGTTTATATCTATATTCATAAAAGATACCACTTGGAATTTTCTTTTCTTGTAATGTCCGTCATGTTTTGGTATCAGGATTATGCTGGCCTCATAAAACGAGTTGGGAAGCGTTTTTTTTCTTTTCTCTGGAAGAGTTTGTGTAATATTAGTGATATTTATATTTTAAATGTTTGGAGATTTCATGGGTAAAGCCATATGGGCCTGTAGATTTCTTTGTGGGATGGTCTTTAGTTACAGATTCAGGCTTTTTAACAGATACAGAACTATTCACATTTTTCTGTTTTGTGTCAGGTGTTTTTTTTTTTTTTAAAGATTTATTTATTTGAGAGAGAGTGAGTGAGGGGAGGGGCAGAGAGAGAGAGAGAGAAAGGCAAAGAAGCTGACTCCATGCTGAGCCCGATGTGAGGCTGGATCTCATGGCCCTGAGATCATGACCTGAGCTGAAATTGAGCTTTGGAAGCTTAACCGACTGAGCCACCCAGGCCACCCCAGTTTTGTGTCAATTTTTATAAGTTTTGTTTTTCTAGAAATGTATGTTTTGTTTAAATTCTCAATATTACTGGTATAAAGTTTTTTAATATACATATATATCTATATTTGCATTTTGTTTTTTTAATTGAAATATAGTTGACACACAATATTACAGTAGTTCCATATGTACAAAACAGGGATTCGATAACTCCATATGTTATGCTCACTGTAAACGTAGCTACTGTCACCATGCAACGCTGTGACAATACCATTGACTGTATTCCCTATGCTGTAGCTTTCATCCTGTGGCTTATTCATTCCATAACTGGAAGCCTCTGTCTCCTGCTCCTTCATCTGTTTTGCCACCCCTTCATGCCCCTCTCTGCTGGCAATCATCAGTTTGTTACCTTTATTTTTAATGTCTGAGAGATACTGCATTCTACAGATACATTGTTTATTTGTTGAAAAGTTAACACAGTGTTTTTTAAGGAGTTTCACATGTTGTGATTCCTTCCACTGCTAATCACCTTAGTTATTCTAAAGTTTAAGTCATAATCTTCAAGGTAGCCCTTTTTTAAAAAAGTTTTGTGGGGTGCCTGGGTGGCTCAGTTTTTAAGCATCCTACCTTGACTTCAGCTCAGGTCATGATCTCAGGGTTGTGGGATCAAGCCCCGTGCAGGGCTCAGTGGGGAGTTGGCTTGAGAGTCTCCCTCCCTCTCCCTCTCCCTTCCCCCGCCCCCGGCCTTCCCCCTACTGCTCACTCTCTCTGTCTCAAAATAAATGAATCTTTAAAAAAGTTTTGCTCAGTCCACAGTTCTTTTGGTTTGGCTTCTTTGATCTCCACTTCAATATGGACATACTTCAGAAATTCACCAGCTGTAATATTTGGGATCCAGTTTCTTTAAGCAGTTTACTTTAGGGCCACGTTTAGGGTCTGAGTAGATGGATCTGCCTAGTTTTCAATTTCAGACACCCTCTAAACATGAATAAGTTCAAACTGTATTCACGCCTCAACTCTCACACCCTAGAATAGTACAGATTATCGGGATATGCCAATACCTAAGATTAAAATAATTTGACTATTAGTTCTTTCATGGTTTTAGCACATCTGACTTGTTCTTTCCCTAACACACATTTCAGCGTGTATATTTTCTGTCACTGTCTCGTAGCTGTGTCCATTCTGCCATTAAACTCATCTTTGACTTTTAAATTTTAGTTATTGTATTTTTCCATTCTAGAATTTCCGTTTGATTCTCTTATAAATTTCAGTTCTCTGGTGAAATTGTTTTGTTATAATTTTATATATTCTTGATTGTGTTACTCAATTTTTTTTAAACATTCATGTTTGTTAACTCTGTTTTCATTATCTCTGGCTCTGTTTCTACTGTCTGCTTTTTGCCTTTGGTCTTGTTTCTGTGCTTTTTTATTGAGTTCTGGACATTTCATATAAACAGTACTATTGGCTCTGAATGATAACTTCTTCCATTATAGGGAATTCTCCCTTTAGTCTGGAGGACAACTAGAATAGAGGAGATTGTTTCAGTCAGTCAGAGCCTGAGCTGGGTCTTCATAAGTTTCAATTTACCTCTACTTGACCTTCATTCATGAGAGTATTGCTGTTCAGGGAAGTCGCTAAGCTCCTTCTCTGTAGTGGTTTTTGAACTTCAGTTTTTGATCTGCCAGCACCATGAGACTGTTGAAATCTCTATTCAGTTTTCATCCACTTTTTGTTTAAAAAAGTGCACTGTGCAGCTTAAGAATCAATAAGATGCCTTGGTGAACTGGCATCCGGTGGTGTGTTTGCCCTCCTATCTTTCAAATCTTAGCTTCTCAAATTTGGCTGCCTTGTCAAGCCTGACTTGTAAATTTTGGCTCTTTAGTCCTGCTAGACAGCTGAAAACTCTCCTTAGTCACCTCTTTCTGCTTGGGTTTCTTTTCAGTCCTGCTTGTATTCTCAGCCTCTGGCTCTTCAGTGCTTAGAATTTAACAGATTTCACTGAAAGCAAGAGCAACACACAGATCAGACTCACCTTCTTGAACTTTCCTTCTTCCTGGAATTTTGGCTTTTCTAGTGTTAGCTGACTCAGTAACTCTCCAGTACCTTTGAACAAATATTATTTATGTTTTATCCATATTTTCTGATTTTTTTTTGTTGAAGTATAATTGGCATACAATATCCTTTTAGTTTCAGGTGTACATGATATTGATTCAGTGTTTTTATACATTACAAAATAATCCCCATGATAAGTGTGGTTACCATCTGTCACCAAAGTTATTACAATATTATTGGCTATATTCCCTATGCTGTACATTATATCCCCATGACTTATTTATTGTATAACTGAAAGTTTTTACCTCTTAATCCCCTTCACCTATTAGATTTTCTAATTGTATTTGATAGGAACATTGTTCTGCTATAATTACTCTGTCACTGCTAGAAGAGGAAATCTCTAGCTTAGTCTTTTTAATAGCTACCTAATATTCTGTAATGCCAATAATTCATTTAATTATGTATCTATTATGTACTTTTGGGTTATTTCCAGAGCTTTTTGTCATTGTTTAAATTGCAAATAATTCTGTAGTTGGAATCCTTATTCACATATCTTTATGTTCCTTGATCTTTTATAGCAGTAGGTTGGGATTGCTGGCATTGCTGGCATTGCCATGTTTATTTTTAAAAGATACTCCCAGTTATTACGGAATGTTATGGCAAATCTTAACCAATGACATATCAGAATACCCTTTTTAAAATATTTACATCAGCACTGTTTTCAATATTTTTAATTTTTGTTAATTTGGACAAAAAAGGGAATCTCATTGGTTTTAAAAATGTGAATTTTCTTGCCTAGTAGTAAAGTTGAGACTATTGTTTCATTTTTATTGAACTATTTTATTTCTTCTTTTGCAGATTGCCTTTTTAAAGATGTTTTTCTGGGTAGATTTTAAAAATACATATTCTAGGCCCCACACTTGGAAATTCTGAGTCGGTAGTTAGATGACGAAACCCTGAATCTAAATATGTTTAGGAACTTCCACGTTATTCTGCTATCTAGGCAGGTTTGGGAATTACTACTTTGAATGATCAAATGCCAATTTTATGTTTTTGGGTGACTTGGTAAATTAAATTCTCTGTTTTATTTAAGAAAGAAGAATGAAATTAGAGAGGTTAGTAAATACTGATACTGCAAGCCATCTATTTTTTAAGAGAGTATATCTGGATAGATATAACTATGATTTCATTTTCTAAAGCACATCTAAATATTGTGTTGTGGACGAGGTGACCTTTTGCCGGTTGTGGTATCATACTGGTTCAAAAGAGAAAACAATACTGCTACAGATATTAAGTCATGAATGCATAGTGATACAGGTAATATCTTTGTTATGGAGCACTTAGGATATAATGTTCTTTTTTTTTTTTTAAAGACTTTATTTATTTATTTGAGAGAGCTGGAGAGGGAGAGCATGAGCACAAGTGGGGGGAGGCAGAGGAAGAAGCAGACCCCCCACTGAGCAGTGAGTCTGATGCAGGACTTGATCCCAGGATCCTGAGATCATGACCCGAGCGAAGGCAGACACTTAACCAACTAAGCCACCCAGGCACCCTTGGAGCACTTAGGGTATAAAAATACCATGTCTGAATACAAGTATTTATTTCCTACCAAAAGGGAGGAACACTATAAGAACCTCAGATATTATATTGTTACTACCATTCATCCTGTGATATCACCTGTTTAGATGATAATGCCATTATCTGTCATTTAACACTGTTTTCTAATACGGTGCTTAGTATGTTATCTGTATTGTCTGATTGAATCCTCTAGTAACTATTTGAAGTAAAATTAGTATCATTATTGATAAAGGAACTAAAGCCCAGATAGGTTAAGTTACCTTCTTACAGGTATAAAATGGTAAAACCATGATTCAAACCCAAGTGTGTATGATTTCAAAGTCTGTTGCTCCAGTTTTGTTTCTGGTCTTATCCCTCTACCACAGTTACATTTCTCAAGATCACCCTGTTGTTTCCAAGTTGTCATATCCCATGCGTGCTTTTCTACCTTTATCTTGTTCTTTCTCTTAGTAGCACTTAACACTATTAACCATACTCCCCTTTAAAAATATGTATATATTTGTGTGATTAGCTACATATTTCATTATAGTATAGAAAGTTGTTTAGTATTGTAAACTCATAATGGGAAATATCAGCCCTTACTGCCCCTGTGCCTTATACCCCAGAAGTGAAAGTCACCTTAACTTCCTTAGCTGTTTACCTCTGTATTTCCACATAGTGTGTTTATTTTGTAATTTCTTGACTCATTAGGTTTAGACGATTGATTTCTTGTTATAGCAGATTTAAACTTTTATAATCTGACTAATGTTTTTATGTGCTTATTTGCTATTTGTATTCCTTCTTGGTTAAGTATTGTTCAGTTTTTCCCCCCTCCATACTCTAATAAAATTGTCTATTGGCTTTGGAGTGTTCTTTTGGAGTGTATTCTGGATACGGTCATTTGTTGGAGATGTGATGTGAAAATGCTTATACCTTATCTGTGGCTCATCTTTTCTTAACAAAGTTGTGTGCGTGTGTGTTTTGTTTTGTTGTTTTGTTTTTGCAGAGCAAACATTTTTTAATTTTGATGAAATCTAGTTTAAGGTACCCCCAAGGAAACTGCCAATTTCTGGAGTGAGCTGCTTTCTGATACCTTAACCAACAAATTCCAACTACCCCTTGCAGCCCTATACTCTTATCTTCTAACTCCTTATCTTAGTTAAACTTGCCATGTTCTGCTTTGGTTCTACCCCCTTACATTGTGGTCAGGAAAATGCCTCCAGGAAGAGAGCAGGAGCAAATCTGGGGATTGCACTGTGAGAGAAATGTTTCTCTCAAGAATCACAGTCTTATCTTGCTTTTTGTCCAGTACCTGAAAATGTATACCTTATCTAGCCTTCCAGTGTTATGGTTATTAGTGGTGGGAGGACAAATCCATTTCCAGTTACTCTCATAGATGGAAGTACATACATCCCCAAATTTGTAACTTATGATTGTCCGTATTTTATAAGAAGGCACTAAGAAACTTTTCAGAAGCTCCGTACACCTAGGTTGGGATCGTGGACTCCCCTGTAAGATGATAAGGCAGTGAGCTAGCTCTCTCTTTGAGAACTTCCACGTGGAATATACGTAAGCCCTTTCTCTGTGGCTGTTCAGGTGTCTTTGCAGAAGAATCCTGTAAAACTGGCTGTTGTTGTTAAGGGTTGGAAAGGGAGAGGGAGGTGGGGTTATCCCATTCATTATGGAGACTCTTCTTTAATTCTCTATTTGAATCTTAAACATCAGGCCTTTTTTCTTGAGTATCAAATGCAGAACCCTTTCTGGAGTCCCCATGCTGTGGGGGTATCAGTTGGCTGCCAAAGAAGCAATGTAGTATAGTGATAATGAGCGAGCTCAGGAACTTGACTGCCTAAGTTTGAACAGCTGCTTTGCCAGCTCTAGAGTACTAGCCATGGGATCCTGTGTGAGTTTTTTATCCTTTCTTTCCTCAGTTCTCCTCATCTATAGGATAGGAATAGTAATTGGACCTATATTATAGAATTAATACAATTAAAGTCCTAAGAGCACTAACCTTCTAATCATTTATATTTAAATGTATGCCTGTGTTTCAGCTGTAGTCAAAAAATTAAAAACAAAACAAAAACCAAATATCTGCCTGTTATTTCCTCTTTCAATTTCACAGATATCTCAAACCTAATATATTCAGTATATCCCTGATTTTCTCTCACATCTACTTCTAGTCTTCCTTTCCCCAGTAAATATACCACCTTCTATTCAGTTTCTTTTGGAAGAAATCTGGAGTCCTCCTTAGTACTTCCTTCTCAATCATTCACATGGAATCTTTCACCAAGTATCAGTAGTTATATCTGTAAAATATATCTCAATATGTTTCCATCTCTACCATTAGCATTTTACCTGAACTTCTGTGTCAGCCTCATTACAGTTTTCATTGGCTCCAATCATATTTCCCTCTACTTTGCCATAAATAATAATTAGGTCCAGTCAGCTAGGATATTCACTTTCTCAAGGTAAGACTTCAGTGGACACTGGCCAGCATTTGTCATCAGATTTTTTCAGATTCTACTTTCGATTGGCACATTCTTTTTCATATTTGTTAATACACGCTATTAGAAGACATCTTTGAGACCTAGGTGACATTCTTTAAATTAATATACATAGCCCTTCTCTGACCTATTACATTGATTTCCATTTATTAATTCAATGTATATTTAATGTGTATTTATCATATTCCAGGATGTAGGGATACACAATACCTGTATGGAGGTCAGAATTTGAGTAACAAGCAGAGACAGTCAATAAACAATTTTTGTAGTTTAAAGCATTGTGATAGAGATACACAGGATCCCCTGAAAAAGGAGAGCAGAAATGTAACATTAGCTACGGTTGAGACCTTGGCCTAGAGATTAGACTGAGAAAAAGATATTTACAGCAGACATCTGAAAGCTAAGTAGTAATTATCCTGATGAAGATGTTGATGGGGGTCTTTTTGGCATGGTGGACAGCATGTTGAAAAGCAAAAGTAATGATTGCTTAGTCCAGGAGTTAAAAATTCAGTGTGCTAAAATGTAGAGTTCAAGAGCACAAATGTCAGGAGATAAAACGGAAAGGGAGACTTGTTAGCAATTGTGCGGATTTTATATCTTACCCAGCATAGTGGTTGGGACCTTGGACTCCAGAGTCAGACTAACCTATGTTTGACCTCTGTCTGTTTCCCATGATTGTAGGCAAATCACTTAACCTTTCTAAGTCTCTTTTCTAGTCTGAAAAATGGGAATAATGATAGTACCTACCTCAAAGTGTTATTTTGTATGTCCTCTACTTGATTCTTACCTGTGGCTTATATCCTCTTTTTGGACATTGATGCATCAGACTTTCTTGACTTACTGCCATTTAATATTCAAATCACAGAACGTAATTATCTTATTCCTCATTCTGGCCTTATTAGACAATCTCATTATAGCCTGGCTTCCTTTGGACCATGCCTAGAAGGGAAAGAACGTAATGATTTGAAGACGCAGATGCCCTGTGCCCTTGGTAGTTTTGGCAGTTACAGTTATTGCCACACATTAATAAGTTGATATTCTGCTTTTATATCAATTTTGTGAACTTGGTTAATGGGAACTGTTTCTGTGAGATGGATTTATTGGTCATGCGCTGTCCTGTTAGATTTATGAGATTTTTAAGGCCAAGGACTAAACAGAATATGGAAAATTCTTTAAAATCAAGTTACTCAGGAGGCCTCTTTGACAGTAGGCAGCTTGCCTCCCTTACAGTGCTCTCTAGTTGTGCTTCGTTATTGGGTGTGAGTTTATTTTGTATATTTATATTTTTATAGTTTTAATTTTTCATTTATAAGACATTTAGTTTATCATTATATTAATTGTTAGACTAGTATAGGGTTGGTAAAAACTGGTTGGACTAAGGTGTGACTTACCCACAGAATAATAACTAGATGTCCAGTTACCAGCAGACAAATTCAGTATTTGATGTGTGTGTGTGTGTGTATGTGTGTGTATTCATTTGTCACTGTAAAGATAATTTGACACTTTACAGTCATTTACATAAATGGCTGATTTTACTAACAGCTAAATCATTTTTATTTTTTAGTATGTTTCTCAAATATGAAAAAGGAAACTAATTTTGTTTCAGTGATTTTAATGCAGGAGCAGCCTTTTTTTTTTTTAGTAGGGCACTGTATATGATTGTAGTTGTCACAGTGATTAGGGTAGTAGAGATTACTGGTGTTTAATGGGCATGCGGGGGTGGGGGATGGGGACAGAGATCTTAAATACCCTAGACTGGCCTGGAGAGTCAAAGTTTATAAGTGTTCTTGTTGAGAGATGTTGCCTGATGGTTTCTTAAAGTAGCCTGAATAACTATGGGGATAGCACCATCTAGTGACAGAAGTAGGTAATAAACAATCTACTTTAATAAAATAAAATCAAAATTCTAAAATTTCTGTAAAAAATAGGTTAAAATCATAGACTTTTGGAGCAGGAAGGAAAGTTGGAGATAATCCAATCCACCTTCTCCTTTTACATATAAGGAGATTAGGGTCCAAAGAGGTGAAGTGATTTGTCCCATAACATGCACCTAGTTGGGATGAGCTCATGTCCAGGTCTCAGAGCTTTCCAGGTTGGTAATCTGAGCCTTTGTCATAACAAACTGACTGTTTTTGTGTTCTATCTATATCTTAGGTGCTTTGCTTAATGATTTAAGAATAAAAAAAACGGTAAATGGGGAGAACATCTCATTTACTAGGTGCGTTATAATGTAAATTTTCATAAAGCATCTTACTTGAACCTCATTGTATCACTTAGATAAATGAGACAGGCTTTTGTGTTTTCATTTTTTAGTTGCAATGATTTTAGCTCTAAATGTTGAATCTTATGATAAAACTTTAGGATAGAGAAAATATGTACATGAAAGTTTACTAAAACTTCATTGTATTGATTAATGAACTGACATGTTGGCAATCAAAAGATGCAAAAAACTTTAAAATGAAATGAATATACAAAATGATGCAAGTCTTCTTATTTCTCTTTGTTAGGGCATATAAAATAGTTTTGGTAAGTCAAGGTTTTTTGTTTTGTTTTTAATGGGAGGGATTGGCAGATATTGAGAATGGTTTAGCTAAGACCATCTTGAGACTATGTCACATACATTTGGGAAAGAGCGATTTTTAAGTATTGGCTAGAAAATGTTTAGACAAGAAATGGGTTCCACAGTAAATTGAGCTTTAAAAGTGATGCCATCAGAGGTAATGGGAAAATGAATATATGAAAGTGAGAGACTGGGAGAACCAGTTTCCTGGCAGAGGATGGTTATAGTGATGATAGTAGTGCTGATAACACTGATGATGGTATTGACAGCAATGACAATAATGTTAACTAACATCTGTATGTGCAGGGCACTGTTCTGTTTGCATGTGTTAGCTCTGTAATTTTCATAACAACCCTGTGAAGTATAGGTGTTGTTATCATCATCCTCATCTTGTAGATGAAGCTCAGGGATAGAGAAATTAAGTAACCTCCCAAAGGTCTCATAGATAGTAAGATTTTACCCTCCTATGATAAAGGTACATTTGTTTCTGAAGTGGAACTTTCTGTAATATCTTAATGCACCAGGAACAATTTTGGTTTTCTGCCACACTGCCCCTAAGATCACCATTTTAAAAATCTGTTTGGCCCCTTTAAATTGTATCTTTAAAATAGCCTCAGTGTATTCTTCTACAGTGTGTTCTAGGCGTCAGACCGCCCTTCTGCCATGGTCCTTTGTCGTATTATCTCAGATGACTGTTTTACCTACCACTTGTCTGTGTGAAACACGGGAGAGGATGTCACAAGGACTGAGAGAAGTGTAGGCTGTTAATGGCATTCTGAAAAATGACTCAGAACTGCTAATGTCAGACTTTACCTCTTAGGGTTACGGCTGGCGGTTTTGTTGGAGAGTCTAGGTGAATAGAAAGCAAAATTCAGAGACGCTTTTATCGTTACATTTTTAATGAAATTTTGGCTACTGGTAGGATATACTAGGTCTGAATTTATACATTTTTTTCTGGCATTGTTTTGGCATTGGAAAATGTTCAAATATAAGAATAGCTCTTCTGTTGTACTCTTATGAATATCATATCCCACTGAGTTTCTAATTGAATAGTAGCAAATTCTTTTTCGATTAATATGTCCCTTAATGCATATTCATGCATGTTGATATTATAGTCTGAATTAAACTAAATCCTTCTTTAGTTGTAAATTTGTGGTATCATCACTTATGACCAACCCTAACATCTCGCAATATTGGTTGCTCACCAGGGGACTGTAAGAGTAGAAATAGTATCCACTGTGTTCTGGATCTGGACTAACTACTTCACAAGAGTTATCTCATTTAATCCTAACTAATGATTCCGTGCTTTCATTTCATTTTTATAGATGAATCTGAGACTCCTGGAGACTAAGTTATTGGCCCAAGGTCACAAACACTTCACCCATTCTATTTGTGTTTAAATCCTGAATCTGTCACTTCCTAGTTATGTTATTTTCAGCAAATTGCTTGACCTCTGTGGGCCTTGGTTTCTTCTTCTGATCTTTAAAATGAGTGTAATAATAGTACTTACTTTGAAAGTTTGTTATGTTGATTCAATGAGTTGATATTTGTCATACGCTTAGAATAATACCTGGCATTTTGTTCCATATAAGTGATTATTAGTTAAATAAAATAAGTGGTATTTTGAATCCAGTCTTTCTATTTCTGCACTTCCCATTGTCCCAGTATAATGCCTCAAAAAGTATTCCAGGACCACTATATTTTGCTGAGACATATTTTCTTATATTTCCCTGGTCAACTCTGATCATTACTAGTTCTATTTTAAGAAGAAAACCTTGTCTGGAAATTATGGCACCTTTTTGTAATGTATTTGCAGACACTTGGTAAACACAGGTTCCTTACTTTGCCATAATTTTTTTTTAAAAGATTTTGTTTATTTTAGAGAGAGAGGGAGAAGAGAGCACGCAAGTAGGGGGAGGGGTAAAGAGAGAGGGAGAGAAGAATCTCAAGCAGACTCCATGCCAAGCGCGGAGCCCAACAGAGGGCTCAATCCCAGGACCCTGAGATGATGGCCTGAGCCAGAATCAAGAGTTGGACACTCAACCAACTGAGCCACCCAGGCACCCCTAGCATAATTCGTATTGAGGCAAGTGAGTTAGGCTTGTAATGGGCTGAATATTTATTTTCTAAATATTTCTGTTTTGATCTATAATTATCATTTTATCTTTTTTTAATGTGGCAAGAATATTTAACATGAGATCTACCATCTTAACAAATTTTTAAGTGTATAATACAGTACTATTAACTAGGCACAGTGTGGTACAGCAGATCATCTTCAGAATTTATTCATCTTGTATAACTGGAACTTTCTACCTTTTGAATAGCAACTTTGTGTCTCCCTATTCCCAGCCCCTGGCAACCACCATCTATCCTCTGCTTATGTGAGTTTGACTATTTTCAGTGCCTCACGTAAGTGGAATCATGCTGTATTTGTCCTTTTGTGACTACGTTTATTTCACTTACCATAATGTCCTCAAAGTTCATTCATGTTGTTGCATATGGCAGAGTTTCCTTCTTTTTAGAAACTGAGTAATATTTCATTGTATGTAAATACCACTTTTTATCCACTTTTCCACTGATGGATGTTTACAATGATTCCACATCTTGGTTGTTATGAATAATGCTGTAGTGAGCATAAGAGTGCTGTATCTCTTTGAGATCCTGCTTTCAATTCTTTTATAGAAGTACCCATAAGTAGGAATGCTGGATCATATAATAGTTGTATTTTTAATTTTTCGAGAAACCTACATACTGTTTTCTGTAGTGGCTGTATTTTACGTTCCCACTGACAGTGTACTAGGCTCTACTTTTCTCTGTGTTCTCACCAACACTTAACCCATTTATTTATTTATTTATTTTTAAAATCATAGCCATCCTGACAGATGTGTGGTGATCTCTCATTGTGGTTTTGATTTCCTTTACCCTGATGGTTAGTGATGTCGAGGATTTCTAAATATACCTATTGGTCATTTGTATGTTGTTTTTGGGGGACTGTCTAAGTTTTTTGCCCAGTTTTAATCGTTTTTGTTGTTGTTGTTATTGAGTTATAGGAGTTCTTTGTATTAAATATTAACCCCTTATTAGTTGTATGGTCTGCGGGTATTTTCTCCCATCCTGTAGGTTGCCTTTTCACTGTTAATTATTTCCTTTATTGTGCAGAAGCTTTTCAGTTTGATGTAGTCCCATGTGTCAGTTTTTGCTTTTGTTGCTTGTGCTTTGGGTGTCATATCCAAGAAATCATTGTCAAGACCAATGTTATGAAGCTTTTCCACCTATGTTTTCTCTGAGGAGTTTCACATGTTTTAGGATCTATGTTTAAGGTTTTAATCCATTTTGATTTGATTTTTGTCCATGGTGTAAAGTGAGGGTCCAGTTTCATTGTTTTACATGTGGATATCCAGTTTTCCCAGCACCATTTAATGAAGACTGTCCTTTGCCCATTGTATATTTTTGGCACTTTTGTCAAAGATCACTTGACTGGATATGCTTATTTCTTGGCTCTCTAATTCTGTTCAGATGATCTGTATGTCTGTCTTTCTGCCAGTATCATTCCGTTTTAATTATTGTGCTTTGTGATATATTTTGAAATTAGGAAGTATGAAAGGAAGTACCTTTCTTCTTCTTCCTTAAGATTATTTTGCCTTTTTGGGATCTTTTGTGGTTCTTTGTGAATTTTAGGATTTTTTAAAGAGAGATTTTATTTATTTATTTGAGGTAGTGAGAGAGCATGAGTGGGGGGCAGAGGGAGAGGAAGAAGCAGGTTCCCAGCCGAGCAGGGATCTTGATGTGGGGCTCGATCCCAGGACCCCAGGATCATGACCCAAGCCACAGGTAACCACTTAACCGATGGAGCCACCCAGGTGCCCCTAAGATTGTTTTTTCTATTCCTGTAAAAAATGCTATTGGGATATTGATAGAAATTTTATTGAATCTGTAGATTGCTTTGAGTGCCATGGGAATTGTAACAACATTAAGTCTTCCAATCTATGAGCACAGTGTATCTTTCCATTTATTTGTATGTTCTTTAACTTCTTTGATCATTGTTTTATAGTTTGTAGTATCCAAGTCTTTGATACTTTCAGTTAAGTTTATTCCTAAGTATTTTATTGTTTTAATGCTAAGTGGGATTATTTTCTTAATTTTCTTTTCAGACACTTTGTTGTTAGTGTATAGAAACACAACCGAATTTTATATGTTGATTTCGTAACTTGCAACTTTGGTGAATTCATTTATTCCAGCAGTTTTCTTTTGTGGCATCTTTAGTGTTCTCTACATATAAGATCATGCCATCTGCAAACTGAGATAATTTTACTTGTTTTTTTCCTGATTTGTGTACTTTTTCTTCTTTTTCTTTTTGTGTAATTGCTCTTGCTAGTTCTGGTACTGTGTTGAATAGAAGTGACAAGAGTGTTCTTGATTTTAGAGGAAAAATTTTTTCACCATTGAGTGTGTTGTTTGCTAGGGTTTTTTTCATATATGGCTCTTATTATGTTAAAGTAATTGACTTCTATTCCTAGTTTGTTGGCTTTTTTTCTTTTTTTATGAAAAGGTGTTGAAGTTTGTCAGATGCTTTTTCTGCATCTATTGAGATGATCATGTAATTTTTATCCTTTTATCCTTCATTTTGTTAATGTGGTATATTGTATTACTTGATTTTTGGATGGTGAATCATCCTTGCATCCTAGAAGTAAATCTTAGTCATAGTGTATGATTTGTTTTTTCAGGCTGAGTACAATTTATTTTTAAAATTAAAAAAATTTTAACTGAAGTATAGTCGACATTAATTTCTGGCATACAATATAGTGATTCAGCGGTTGTATACATTACACAATGCTCATCGGGATAAGTATAATCTATCACCATACAAAGTTATTACACTATTATTGACTATATTCACTATGCTGTACTTTTCATCCTTGTGACTTACTTATTTTATAACTGGAATTTTATACCTATTCATCTATTTCCTATTCCTCCAACCCCTCCCCACTGGCAGCCATCAGTTCTGTGTATTTATGAGTCTGTTTCTGTTTTTTATTGTTGTTGTTCGTTCATTTGTTTTGTTTTGTAGATTCCACGTTAAGTGAAATCATGGTATTTGTGTTTCTCCGTCTGACTTACTTCCCTTAGCATAATATCCTCTAAGTCCAACCATGTTGCCATGAATGGCAAGATTTAATTCTTTTTCATGGTTGAGTAATATTCCACCATGTGTATGTATGTATGTGTATATAGATATACCGGGTCTTTTTTTTTTTTTTAAAGATTTGTATTTATTTATTTGACAGAGATAGAGACAGCCAGCGAGAGAGGGAACACAAGCAGGGGGAGTGGGAGAGGAAGAAGCAGGCTCCAGTGGAGGAGCCTGATGTGGAGCTCGATCCCAGAATGCTGGGATCATGCCCTGAGCCAAAGGCAGACGCTTAACGACTGAGCCACCCAGGCGCCCCTACCCTGTTCTTTATTCATCTGTTGATGAACAATTAAATTGCTTCTGTATCTTGTCTATTGTGAATTAGTGTTTTCATTTTTTTTTGAGTGAATCCCCAGAAGTGAAATTATTGAGTCGTATGGTACTTCTATTTTTATTTTTTTGAGGAATCTTCATACTGTTTTTCATAGTAGTTGCACCAGTTTACATTCCTACCAAGAATGCACGAGGATTTCCTTTTCTTCACATCTTTGCCAACATGTGTTATTTCTTACCTTTTTGATACTACCCATCTGACTGGTGTGAGGTGTATCTTATAGTAGTTTTGATTTGCATTTCCCTGTTGATTAGTGATGTTGAGCATCTTTTCATGTGTCTGTTGACCATTTGTATATCTTCTTTGGAAAAATGTGTATTCAGGTCCTCTGCTTTTTTGTTAATTGGATTTTTGTTGGTGTTGCACTGTATGAGTTCTTTATATATTTTGGATATTAACCCCTTATCAGTTGTATCATTTGAAAATATCTTCTCCATTCAGTAGAATACCTTTTCATTTTGTTGATGGTTTCCTATATTGTGAAAAGCTTTTCAATTTGATGTCATCTCAATAGTTTATTTTTGTTTTTGATTTCCTTGGAGGAGACATCTGGAAAAATATTGCTAAGGAGATTACTGCCTATGTTTTCTTGTAGGAGTTTTATAGTTTCAAGTCTTATATTTAGGTCTTTAATCCATTTTGAGTTTATTTTTGTATATGCCGTAAGGAAATGGTCCAGTTTCATTCTTTTGCATGTAGCTGTCCAGCATCATTTGTTGAAGAGACTATCTTTTCCCCACTCTATATGTCTTGTGTTGAGTGCATAGGTATTTACAATTGTTACATCCTCTTATTGGATTTATCCCTTTATCATTATGTAATGCCCTTCTTTGTCTGTTATTACAGTCTCTGTTTTAGAGTCTGTTTTGTCTGATAGAAGTATTGGTAACCAGCTTTTTTTTTTTTCTTTTTTTTTGCTTATCTTTGCATGGAGTATCTTTTCCATCCCTTTACTGTCAGCCTCTATGTGTCTTTAGGCATGAAGTGAGTCTCATAGGCAACATATAGATGTATGCCTGTTAAGTATATGTTTATTTTTACCAGTAAAATTATTTTCTTCCATAATTTCTTTCTAGTTGTGGCCTTTTGTTTTCCACTTAAAGAAGACTAATTCAACATTTTTTGCAAGGCCTCTTTAGTGGTGATGAACTTTTGTTTGTTTGGGAAACTATCACTCCTTCATTTCTGAATGATAACCTTGCCAAGTAGAATATTCTTGGCTGTAGGTATTTTCTTTTCAGCATTTTGAATATATAATACTACTTTCTTCTGGCCTGCTTCTTCTGAATAATCACTTCATAGCCTTATAGAGGTTTCCTCGTATGTAACTGTTTGCTTTTCTTTTGAAGCTTTTAAGATTCTCTTTTAATTTTAATTATTATTTTTCTTGGTGGACCTCCTTGAGTTCATCTTGTTTGGGGCTCTCTTGGCTTTCTGTACCTGAATGTCTGTTTCCTTCCCTAGCTTAGGGAAGTTTTCAGTTATTATTTCTTCAAATAAGTTTTCTGCTCCTTTCTCTATCTCTTCTTCTGGGATCCCTATAATTCAAATGTTAGTATGCTTGATGTTGTCCCAGAGGTGCCTTAACCGATCCTCATGTTAAAACTTTTTATTTTAATTTTTGATTTTTTAATTTGAGTGCAGTTGATGCACAATGTTATATTAGTTTTAGGTGTTCAACATAGTGATTCAATTTCTGTATGTTATGCCATGCCCACCACAAGTATAGCTACAATCTGTTATTATACAGTACTCTTATAGTAGCATTGACTGTATTTCATGTGCTGTGCCTTTTATTCCTGTGACTTATTCATTCCATAATTGGAAGTTATAACCCTCATTCTCCTTCACCCACTTGTTTATTCCTCTGTCTACTTTCCTCCAGCAACCATCAGTTTGTTCTCTGAATTTGAAGATCTCATTCTGCTTTTTGTTTATTTATTCATTTGTTTTAGATTCCACATTAAGTGAAATTGTATGGTATTTGTCTTTCTCAGTCTGACTTTTTTTCACTTAGTGTAGTACCCTCTAGCCCTTTCTGGGTTGTCACAGATAGCAAGATCTCATCCTTTCTTATGGCTTTGTAATGGTCCGTTGTGTATATATACCACATCTTCTTTATCCATTTATCTATCTATGGACATTTGGGCTGCAAACATAGGGTGCATATATCTTTTCAAATTAACATTTTTGTTTTCTTTGCATAAGTACCCAGTAGTGGAATTATTAGATAATTGGTATTTCTATTTTTAATTTTTTGAGAAATCTTTGTACTGTTTTCCACAGTGGCTGCACCAATTTGCATTCCTACCAGCAGTGCATGAGGGTTGCTTTTACTCCACATCCTCACCAACACTTGTTATTTCTTGATTTTTTATTTTAGCCTTTCTTAAAGGTGTGCAGTGATATTTCGTTGTGCTTTCTTTTTGTATTTCATTGATGATTAGCGATGTTGAGCAGTTCTTCATGTGTCTGTTGACCATTTGTATGTCTTCTTTGGATAAAGGTCTGTTCACGTCCTCTGCCCATTTTTTAATTGGATTGTTTGGGGTTTTTCTGGTGTTGAGTTGTAGAAGTTCTTTATGTATTTTGGATATTAACCCCTTATCAGGTATATCATTTGTAAATATCTTCTCCATTCAGCAGGTTGAGTTTTTGTTTTGTTGGTGGTTTCCTTCTCTATACAAAAGCTTTCTGTTTTAATGTAGTCCCAGTAGTTTATTTTTGCTTTTATTTCCTTTGCCTTAGGAGACATATCTAGAAAAATATTGCTGTGGCCAATGTTAAATCACTGCCTGTGTTCTAGTCTAGGATTTTTATGTTTTCAGGTCTCACATTTAGGTATTTAATCCATTTTGAGTTTACTTTTGTGTATGGTATTAGAAAGTGGTCCAGTTTCATTCTTTTGCATCTTGCTGTCCAGTTTCCTCAGCACCATATATTGAAGAGACTGTTTTTTTTCCATTGTATATTTTTTCCTCCCTTGTCATAGATTAATTGGCTGTATAAACATGGGTTTGTTTCTGGGCTTTCTATTATTTTCCATTGATCTGTATGTCTATTTTTGTGCCTTATCTTCATTTTTCAATTCTTTTTTTCTTTTTCCTGTTCGGCTTGGTTGCTCTCTATTACCCATTACCCAGTCTTCCAGATCTCTGGTCTGTTCTTCTGCATGCTCTGATCTCCTTTTGGTTTCCTCTAGTGTATTTTTCATTTCAGTTATTGTATGCTTAGCTCTGATTGGCTCTTTATGTTTTCTATTTCTTTATTGAAGTTCTCACTGAATTTATCCATTTTTCTCCTAAGTGTGGTGAATGTTTTTATGATCATTACTTTGAACTGTATCATGTAAGATAGATTACTTATCTCCATTTCATATAGCTCTTTTTCTGGGGTTTTGTTTTTTTCTTTTGTTTGGAACATATTCCTCTGTCTTCTCATTTTGTCTGACTCTCTGTGTTTGTTTCTTTGTATTAACTAGGTCAGATATGTCTCTTGGTCTTGAAAGTGGTAGTGTTATGTGAAAGGTGTCATGTAGTGCCCAGTAGCTCAATCCCCCTGGTCACCAGAACCAGGTGCTACATGGGTCTCACCTGTGTGAGCTGCATGCACTCCCCTGTTGTGGCTTGGTTGTGAGTACTGAGGATGTCTTGGTGGCTGGAGCTGGCCTTTAGCCTGCCTGCCAACAATGACCAGCTGAAACTACTTTGGGCACACTGGTGGACATAGCTTGCCCCTGGTGCAGCTGGCTGAGGATTGGCTGTAGTCACCATGGGTATGCTGGTGGATAAGGCCAGCCCTCAACCTAGCTATCTGCTGCGATTGCTGTGGGTGCGTTGGTGGGTAGGGCTGTGGCTGAGAAACCTAGCTGTAGATACTGTGGGCATGCTGGAGGGTGGCATTTGCTTCTACCCTCCCCTAGACAGTAGTCACTATAGAGGAGCACTGCTCCTGGCCTCGCTGCTTACCATGTGGCAGGGCTTGTGCTGCTTTGGAGCGGTGTCTGCTGGTATGGATCTATAGGGAAATGCTGCAGTGGGGCAAATGGTGCTAGCAAGGTGATGGAAAGTATCAGAACTGGCTCCTGCAAGCATCCTGCTAGCTAGGCTAAAGGATGGCAAGAAGAATGGAGCCTGTCGTCGCTTCTATTCCCAGAGAAATCTGCAGATTCCTGCCTCTCTGGCATACATCCTAAAATTAGACAGTAAATCTCCTTCATGTATATAAAAGACTTTTCAAATTGGTGCTTCTGTGCTGAGTGATATAGTACATTGGCCTTTTAAGCACAGAGACTTGGTTTCCTGTAGCCTTCTGGCTCCCTTGGAGTTAAGCCCCATTGATTCTCAAAGCTAGGTATTATGGGGATTTGTCTTCTTGGTTCAGGTCCATAGGCTTGCAAATGCCCAGTGTTAGGCCTAATCCCCTTCCTTTTCCATACTTGTTATTATTTCTCCTCTTTACTGGTTGCTGTGCCAGAGGTTTGGTTCCCAATGGTGTCTATATCCCTCCTTTGCTTCTTGTTGTGGCCTTCTTTTTATGTCTTTAGCTGTGAAAGATCTGTTCTGCGAATCTTCAGGTCATTTTCACAGTGGCTTGCAATACCTGTAGTTGTTGCCTTGATATATCCATGGCAGGAGATAATCTTAGGATCTTCCTACTCTGCCATTTTCCCCCTACTCACCCTGTTGTACAATTCTTTCAATGTGCTATTGGGTTTGGTTTGCTAGTATTTTGTTGAGGGATTTTGAACCTGTTTCTCAGGATATTGGGTGTGTAGTATTCTTAGTGCCTTTGTCTGGCTTTGGTATCAGGATAATGCTGACTTTGCAAAATGATTTTGGAAGTGTTCCCTCCTTGTCAACTTTTTTGTGTGAATTTGACAAGAATTTGTGTTAATTCTTCTTTAAATGTCTGGTAGAATTCATTTGTGAAGACATCTGGTCTGGCCTTTTCTTTTTTGGTAGATGTTTTATTCCTGATTCAATCTTCTTTCTTGTTTTAGGTCTTGTCACGTTTTCTCTTTCTTCATGATTTGGTCTCAGTAGTTGTGTGTTTCTAGGATTTATCCATTTCTTCTAGATTATCCAGTTTTGGGGCATGTAACTGTTTGTAGTGGTCGCTCACGATCCTGTTTATTTCTGTGACTTTAGTTGTAATGTCTGACTCTTTCATTTCTGATTTTGTTTGAGTCTTTTCTCATTTTTTCTTAGTCTAGCTAAAGGTTTGTTAATTTAGTTTATCCTTTCAAAAAGTCCTCTTAGTTCATTGATTTCTTTTTCTGTTGCTTTTTATTCTCTATTTTGTTTATTTCTGCTAGAATCTTTACTATTTCCTTCCTCCCGCTAACTTTGTACTTACTTGTTCTTCTTTTTATAGTTCCTTGAGGTGTGAAGTTGGGTTGTTTATTTGAGATCTTTTTTTAATGTAGACGTTTATTGCTATAAACTTCCCTTTTAATAATGCTTTTGTTGTATTGTGCAAGTTTTAATATGTTGTATTTTTTTTGTTTGTCGCAGAATATTTTGTAATTTACCTTTTCATTTCTGATTTTACCCATTGGTTGTTTGGGAGTTGTTGTTTGATTTGTACATATTTGTAGATATTCATTTTTTCTTCAGCTATTGGATTCTAGTCTCACTTCATTGTGGCTGGAAAAGATATGTGTTTTGTGACCGAATGTGATCTATCCTGAAGAATGTTCCATGTGTGCTTGAGAAAATGAGTATTTTCCTCATGTTGATTGGAATGTTTTGTAGATGTCTATTAGATCAATTTGGTCTGTCGTGTTGAAGTCCACTGTTTCCATCTTGATTTTTCTGTCTGGAAGTTCTATGCATTATTTAAAGTAGGGTCTTGCAGTCTCATACTCTTATCATATTGTTGTCTGTTTCTCCCTTCAGTTCTATCAGTGTTTACTTTATATATTTAGAGGCTGTGATGTTGGTGCATATATATTTATAATTATTATATCTTCCATGTTTATTGATCCTTTTATCATTATATAATGTCCCTTTGCTTTTATGACAGTTTTGTCTTAACGTGTGTTTTGTCTGATTTAAATATAGTCACCCCTGGTGTCTTTTGGTTACCAATTGCACAGAATATTTTTTTTTCTAGCCCTTCACTTTCAATCTATCTGTGTCCTTAAATCTAAATAAGTCTCAGGTAGACTGCATATAGTTGGATCTTATTTTTTCATTCTTTCAGATATTCTTTGTCTTTTGAGTGAGGAGTTTAATGCATTTACATTTAAAGAAATTGATAGAGAAGGAACTTACTGTTGCTATTTTAATTGTTTTCTCTTTGTCTTACAGTTCTTTAGTCCTCTTCATCTGGTGCAGTCACTGTATTTTGATGATTTTTTTGTGTTGACAGGCTTTGATTCCTTTTTCTTTTTTTTTAAGATTTTATTTATTTATTTATTCGACAGAGATAGAGATAGCCAGCGAGAGAGGGAACACAAGCAGGGGGAGTGGGAGAGGAAGAAGCAGGCTCATAGAGGAAGAGCCTGATGCGGGGCTCGATCCCACAATGCCAGGATCACGCCCTGAGCTGAAGGCAGAC
>NC_048219.1:32810091-32811461 GCF_002007445.2 Ailuropoda melanoleuca | reverse complement strand
CTTTTCATTTCTGATTTTACCCATTGGTTGTTTGGGAGTTGTTGTTTGATTTGTACATATTTGTAGATATTCATTTTTTCTTCAGCTATTGGATTCTAGTCTCACTTCATTGTGGCTGGAAAAGATACGTGTTTTGTGACCGAATGTGATCTATCCTGAAGAATGTTCCATGTGTGCTTGAGAAAATGAGTATTTTCCTCATGTTGATTGGAATGTTTTGTAGATGTCTATTAGATCAATTTGGTCTGTCGTGTTGAAGTCCACTGTTTCCATCTTGATTTTCTGTCTGGAAGTTCTATGCATTATTTAAAGTAGGGTCTTGCAGTCTCATACTCTTATCATATTGTTGTCTGTTTCTCCCTTCAGTTCTATCAGTGTTTACTTTATATATTTAGAGGCTGTGATGTTGGTGCATATATATTTATAATTATTATATCTTCCATGTTTATTGATCCTTTTATCATTATATAATGTCCCTTTGCTTTTATGACAGTTTTGTCTTAACGTGTGTTTTGTCTGATTTAAATATAGTCACCCCTGGTGTCTTTTGGTTACCAATTGCACAGAATATTTTTTTTTCTAGCCCTTCACTTTCAATCTATCTGTGTCCTTAAATCTAAATAAGTCTCAGGTAGACTGCATATAGTTGGATCTTATTTTTTCATTCTTTCAGATATTCTTTGTCTTTTGAGTGAGGAGTTTAATGCATTTACATTTAAAGAAATTGATAGAGAAGGAACTTACTGTTGCTATTTTAATTGTTTTCTCTTTGTCTTACAGTTCTTTAGTCCTCTTCATCTGGTGCAGTCACTGTATTTTGATGATTTTTTTGTGTTGACAGGCTTTGATTCCTTTTTCTTTTGTATATCTTATATAGGTACTTTCTTTGTGGTTACTATGGAACTTACATAAAATGTTTTGTAGTTATAATAGTCTATTTTAAGCTGATAATTACTTCAGTTAATACAAAAATTCTACACTTTATTTCCCCCATACACTTTGTTATTGATTTCATAGCTTACATATTTTTGTATTGTATATCCACTAACATATTCTTGTAGTTATTTTTAATACTACTGACTTTAAACTAGAATTAAAATGATTTACCTACTACTATTACAATATTATAATATTCTGTATTTCTCTATATATTTACCTTTACCAGTGAGTTTTAGGCTTTCAGTGCTTTCATATTGCTGTTTATAGTTATTTTCTTTTCTTTTCTTTTTTTTTTTAAAGATTTTATTTATTTATTTATTCGACAGAGATAGAGATAGCCAGCGAGAGAGGGAACGCAAGCAGGGGGAGTGGGAGAGGAAGAAGCAGGCTCATAGCAGAAGAGCCTGAGGTGGGGCTCGATCCCACAACGC
>NC_048219.1:32781863-32810086 GCF_002007445.2 Ailuropoda melanoleuca | reverse complement strand
GGATCACGCCCTGAGCTGAAGGCAGACGCTTAACCGCTGTGCCACCCAGGCGCCCCAAGAGAGAGAATCTTAAGCAGGCTCCCTGCTCATTGTGGAGCCCGATGCGGGGCTCAGTCTCATGACTCTGAGATCATGACCACAATCAAGAGGTGGACACTTAATGGACTGAGCCACCCAGGCGCCCCTGATTAACACTTTTAGTGTGAAAAAATATTGGATATTGTTTGGTATGTGTAGCAGAATACCTCATAGTGGATGATTCCTGAATTTGAAATGTCTATTGAAATGTTTGTCTTACAGTTTTCAGGGTTTTGGTTTTTTTTTTTTGGTTTTGTTTTGTTTTTTGGTTTTTTTAGCTGCTATATGTGCTGTGCTTTTTAAAATAGTAACTTATTATTTCAGTTAAAATTCTTTCAACTCATATTTTTATTAATTATCTTAGAAGAATATCTTGCTTGCTTGTCCCAGCTTATATTTATATTATTATGAATATGTTGACCTGCTATCGAAGGACATATTTCTGTGTATGTTTAGATTTCAGTATCAAACAACTATTTATGTGTGGATATACACACACACACACACAACACACATATGTCACATATGTATTTTACACATATATAGATATACATGTATAGACATGGGTCACATTTATATTTTTGTCTTACATATATATTCCTATTTATAAACGTGTATATGTGTCTGTCTATATATGTGCAATAGGGCAAAGTACCTTGGATTCTTTTTAATTTAGTGTACTCAGAGGTCTTAAAGAATTATGTTGCAATTCTGATGGTGGAGTAGAAAGCACCAGGGATTTGTCTTCTCAGATAGTCTACAATTACACTAACAAAGTCTGTCTGATTGTAACTATTTTGTAATTCTGGGGTTTGTTGAAGGCTTGTACCTCCCAGGGGAAGACTGGACAATGAATTGTGCTTAAGTTTGGTCAGTTTCACCCCTTATCACATTAGCTGCTACCTGTCCTACCTCTGTCACATGGCAGTGCAGATGTTTCTTGGAGCATGTCAGAACACGGCTTGCCGGAGCCAGTGTAAGCAAAAAGGTCCCTGTCCTCCAAATATCAGTGATCTGTGTTCTGGTCACTGAATGCTGCTTTTGATCATTAGGTGCATACCGGTGGGCAGCCATTGTTTTGTACCTCTTCCTGTTATAGCAAGCCCTGCCCCTCTGGCTGAAGTGACTTCCAGGGGACTTAAACATCTGGTAACATTCCTCTCCCACCACCTCCCCACCTCATTTTTTTTTTTTCACTTTTTGGTGATAAGAGCCAGAAACTAAAGGCTAGGACTTTCAAAAACAACTGCATATTTGGGGAAAATTAGAAAGTGACTGCACATGCTCAGAAAAATCCTGAGGAGATGTTATATTTATGTCTCAGGCTAACCCTAGGCACAGAGACAGCAGTAGTAAAACAAACAAACAAAACAAAACAAAAAAACCCAAACAAACAAAAACAGGCATGTAAGAAACTGGAAAGTGTGGCCTATTCATAGGAAAAAAAATTAGATAAGCAGAAACTGTCCCTTAAGAATATCTAATGGTAGATATACTAGACAATGACTTTAAAACAATTGTCTCAAAGATGCTTAAAGAACTAAAGGAAAGTGTAAGTCAAGAAAGTGATTATGAATAAAATGGAAATATCAGTATAGAGGTAGAAAACCCTCCAAAAAACTAACAAATTTTGGAGCTGAAAAATAAAACAAAAATCTAGACATTTTCAAAGAGAGATTTGACCGGCAGAAGAAAGAATCAGTGAACCTGAAGTTAGGATGATGGAAATTACCAAAGCTGAGGAGCAGAAAAAAAAGATGAATTTAAGAGACCTGGGGGACATGATCAAGAGGACCAACATATCCAACATGGGAGTCCTGGAAAGAGAAGAGAGAGAGAAAGGGTCAGAGAGAATATTTCAAGAAATAATGGCTGAAAACTTTGCAAATTTGATGAGATACATAAATATAAACATCCAAGAAGCTCAGTGAGCTTCAAGAAAGGTGAAACAGGGAGACCCACACTGAAATATGTTATAATCAAACTTTAAAAAGCCAAAGACATAGAGCAAATCCTGAAGTAGCAAGAGAGAAGTGAATCATCACATTCAAGGGACCTACACTAAGATTATCAACAGATTTCTCATCAAAAACGTTGTGGTCCAGAAGACTGTGTTTGTTATATCCAAAGTGCTATAAAAGAATAAAACTGTCACCAAGAATCCTATGTCCAGCAAAACTGTTTTTCAAAAGTGAGGGAGAGATTAAGACATTCTCAGTTAAACTAAAGCGAGGGAGTTCATGACCACCAGAACTGCTCTGCAAAAGATGCTCAAGGGAGTCCCACAGGTTAAATGAATGGATACGAGACAGTAACTCAAATCTTTATGGAGAAAAAGATCTTAGTAAAGGTAAATATATGGACAGTTTCAAAAACTAGTATTATTGTAACAGTTGTTTGTAACTATACTTTTTTGTTTCTGCACAATTTAAGAAAAACCTTTAAAGGTGTACCTTTAAAGGAAATACCTTTAAAGAAAAAAAAAACTATTAGTATAAAAGCTAGTATTACTATAAAAGTTAGTTTGTAACTCCAAATCTTGTTTTCTGTGTAATTTAGGAGACTTAATACATTTAAAAGAATTATTTTTAAATTATTATTATTTTTTGGTTATACAATTTATAAAGATGTAATTTTGTTACATTAGAGACTGAAGAGATGGGGACAGAGCTGTGAAGGAGCAGAGTTTTTATTTTTTATTTTTTTAAATTTTTAAAAATATTTTATTTATTTATTTGACAGAGAGAGAGAGACAGCCAGCTAGAGAGGGAACACAAACAGGGGGAGTAAGAGAGGAAGAAGCAGGCTCTCAGGGGAGGAGCCTGATGTGGGGCTTGATCCCAGGACTCCGGGATCACTCCATGAGCTGAAGGCAGACGCTTAACACCTGAGCCACCCAGGCACCCCAGGAGCAGAGTTTTTATATGTTACTGAAGTTGAACTGGCAAAATTCAAAGTAGAGTGTTATAAACTTAGGTTGTTAAATGTAATCCCCATAGTAATTACAGAGAAAATAGCTATGGAATATTCACACAAGGAAATGAGAAAGGAATTTAAACATTTCACTGGAAAAAATCAACTAAACAAAGAAGACAGTAATGTAGGAAATGAGGGCAAAAAAGGTAGAGGGCATATAGAAAACAATTAGCACAGTCATACAAGTTAAGTCCCTCTCTATCATTAATCACTTTAAATATAAATGGATTAACTTTCCAGTCAAAAGACAGAAATTGCTAGAATGGATAAAAATACATGACCCAACTATGTGCTGTCTATAGTAGACTAATTTGTGACCCAAGGACATAAGCAGGTTGAGAGTGATGGGATGGAAAAAGATATTCCATGCAAATAGTAACCAATACAGACAAAATAGACTTTTATTAAGAAAGATTACAAGAGACAAATAATGGTATTATATAGTAATAAAGGTTTCAAACAACAAGAATACATAACATTTATAAAGATTTATGTACCTAACTGCATACTATCAAAATATATGAAGCAAAAACTGACAGGACTGAAGGAAGAAATAGATAGTTCTGTAATAGTAATTGGAGACTTGAGTAGCTTTACCCAGAATAATGGATAGAACAACCAGATAGAAGGTAAAGAAATAAAGGACTTAATATACAGAATTCTCTATTCCAAAACAACAGAATGTATACATTCTTCTCAAGGGCATATGGGACATTTTCCAAAAATGAACCCTACGTTAGGTCACAAATTCTCATAGATTAAGGTATATATCATTCAGTGTATCTTCTCTGACCACAGTGGGATGAAGTTATAAATAATGAAAGTAAAACTGGAAAATTCACAAAATTGTGGAAATTAAACAGTATACTTTATTTTTTATTTTTTTAAGATTTTTATTTTTTTAAGTAAACTCTACACCTAATGTGGGGCTCAAACCTACAGCCCCAAGATCAAGAGTCTCATGCTCTTCTGACTGAGCCAGCCAGGTGCCCCAAAACAGTATACTTTTAAATAACCAATGGATTGAAGAAGAAATTACAAGGAATTTAATAAAAACTAGAAATGAATAAAAACAAAAACAACATATAGAAAGTTATGAGATGCAGTGAAAGCAGTGCTGAGTATGAAATTCATAGCTATGTCTTCATTGGAAAAGTGTTCATATCTTCTGCACATTTTATGATTTGTTTATTTGTTTCTTGTGTATTGAGTTTGAGAAGTTCTTTGTAGATCTTGGATACCAGTCTTTTATCTGTAGTGTCATTTGCAAATATATTCTCCCATTCCGTGGGCTGCCTCTTAGTTTTTTTGACTGTTTCCTTGGCTGTGCAGAAGCTTTTTATCNCCCCAATGTTCATAGCTGCATTGTCCACAATAGCCAAATCATGGAAGGAGCCGAGATGCCCTTCAACAGATGACTGGATTAAGAAGCTGTGGTCCATATATACAATGGAATATTACTCAGCTATCAAAAAGAACGATTTCTCAACATTTCCTGCAACATGGACGGCACTGGAGGAGATAATGCTAAGTGAAATAAGTCAAGCAGAGAAAGACAATTATCATATGGTTTCTCTCATCTATGGAACATAAGAACTAGGAAGATCGATAGGAGAAGAAAGGGATAAAGAAAGGGGGTAATCAGAAGGGGGAAGGAAGCATGAGAGACTATGGACTCTGAGAAACAAACTGTGGGCTTCAGAGGGGAGGGGGGTGGGGGAATGGGATAGACTGGTGATGGGTAGTAAGGAGGGCACGTATTGCATGGTGCACTGGGTGTTATACGCAAATAATGAATGATGGAACTTTACATCAAAAACCAGGGATGTACTGTATGGTGACTAACATAATAAAAAATATTATAAATTAAAAAAATAATTAAAAAAAATTTATAGCTATAAATGCTTACATTAAAATACAAGAAAGATTTCAAATGAACAGCCTAACTTACAAATTAATGGATTAGGAAAAAAACTACACCCAAAGCTAGTAAAATGAAGGAAATAGTAAAGATTAGAGCAGAGATAAACGAAATAAAGAACAGAAAAACAATTAGAGGAGTATCATTAAAATCAAATTTTGTTCTTTTAAAAGATCAACAAAATTGCCAAAACTTGAGCTAGCTGAACTAAGAAAAAAGTAAAGACGACTTAAATTATTGAAATCAGAAATCAAAGTGCAGAGATTACTAATGGTTTGGTAGAAATAAAGGGATCATAAAGTACTATGAACAATTGCATACCAAACATTGGATAATCTAGATGAAATGGACAAATTCCTAGAAACACAAAACCTTACCAATACTAAATCATGAAGAAATAGAAAATTTAATAGACCTATAACTAGTAGTGAGATTGAATCAGTAATCAAAATCTAACTAAGAATTAAAGTCTGACAGCATCCCTGGTAGATTCTACCAACCATGTAAAGATGAACTAATAGCAATTCTCGAACTCTCCCAAAAGATTGAAAAGGAAGGAATATTTCCTAACTCATTCTTTGAAATCAGCATAACCCTGATACAAAGACAGAGACACTCCAAGCAAACTATAGACCAATATCCCTTAAAAACACTGATGCAGAAATCCCCAACAAAATACTAGCAAACAGAATTCAGTAGCATTTTAAAAGGATATGCACCATAACCAAGGGAGATTTATTCCTGGAATGCAAGAATGGTTCAGCATATAAAACTTGATCAATGTAATATGCCACATCTCAAAAAAGGAAGGGGAAAGAAACCCCACGTGGTCATTTCAATTGATGTAGGAAAAGAAAACCATTTGAGAATATTTAACACCCTTTCATGATTAAAACACTTAACAAAATAGGAATGGAAGGAAACTACATCAACATAATAAAAACCATATGTGAAAAACCCACAACAAACATCATACTCAAGTGGTAAAAGACTGAAAGCTTTTTCTGTAAGTTCAGGGACAAGGCAAGGATGCCCACTCTCACTTCTGTTCAACATAGTTCTGGAAGTTTGTAGTCAGAGCAAGAAAAAAGTAACAGTTATCCCAACTGGAGAGAGAGCAGTAAAATTATCTGTGTTTGCAGATGATGTGCTCTTATATGTAGGAAACCCTTTAAAGACTCAAAAAAAAAAAAAAGCTGTTTGAACTTAATACATTAATTCAGCAAAGTATCAGAATACAGTGTCAATGCTCAAAAATTCATTTCTATACATGAACAATGAACAATCTGAAAAGGAAATGATAAAAGCAATTCCATTTACAATAACCTCAGCAAGAATAAAAGATTTAGGAGTTAACCAAGGAGGTGAAAGACTTATACAGTGGTAACTAAAAATTCATTGCTGAAACAAGACATAAAGAAAGAGAAAGATCCTGTGCTCATTGACTGGAAAACTTAATAATTTAAAAATGTCAGTAGTACCCAAAGTAGTCTATAGATTCCACACAATCCCTATCAAAATCCCGGTGACTTTTTTTGTTTTTTTGGTAGAAATAGAAAGACTAAACCTAAAATTCATATGTAATCTTAAAAGGACATGAGTAGCCAAAAGAGCCTTGAAATCAAGAATAAAACTGGAGGACTCACACTTCAGATTTCAAAACTTGCTACACAGCTACAGTAATCAAAACTGTGGTATTGGCATAAAAGACAAAGACCAATGGAATAGACTAGAGAGCCCAGAAATGAATCCTCATGTATATGGTTAAATAATTTTTGTCAAGGATGCGGGGCGCCTGGGTGGCACAGTGGTTAAGCGTCTGCCTTTGGCTCAGGGCGTGATCCCGGCGTTATGGGATCGAGCCCCACATCAGGCTCCTCCGCTATGAGCCTGCTTCTTCCTCTCCCACTCCCCCTGCTTGTGTTCCCTCTCTCGCTGCTGTCTCTATCTCTGTCAAATAAATAAATAAAATCTTTAAAAAAAATAAATAATTTTTGTCAAGGATGGAAACTGGGCAAAGGACCGTCTTTTCCAAATGATGTTGGAAAACTGGATATCCGGAAGAAGAATGAAATTGGATCCTTACATAATACCATATACAAAAAATAATTCAAAATGGATCAGGAACTTAAGTTTAAGACCTAAAACAATAGACTCTTAGAAATAGGACCAAAGCTTCACAACATTGGATTTGGTCATGATATCTTGGATGTGACACCAAAGACACGGGTAACAAAAGAAAAAATTAGGCAAATTTGACTTCATGAAACTTNCTCTTAGAAATAGGACCAAAGCTTCACAACATTGGATTTGGTCATGATATCTTGGATGTGACACCAAAGACATGGGTAACAAAAGAAAAAATTAGGCAAATTTGACTTCATGAAACTTAAAAAAAAAAAGTTTTTGCATCAAAAGACACCATCCACAGGAAAAGAAAACCCACAGAATGGGAGAAAATATTTGCAAATCGTATATCTGATAAGGAATTAATATCCAGAATACAGAGGACTTTTAAAACCTAACAGTAACACAAAAGATCTGGTTGCAAAAATGGACAAAGGACTTGAATAGACATTTCTCCAAAGGAGATAAACCAGTGCCACTAAGCACACAAAAAGGAGCTCGACATCACTGATCATTAGATGATACAAATCAAAACTGTAATGAGATACTACCTCATACTCAGTAGGATGGCTGCTATCAAAATAACAGAAATTAACAAATGGTGAAAATGTGAAGAAATTTGAACAATTGTGTTGTTGGTGGGAATGTAAAATGGTAAGCCACTGTGAAAATGATATGGTGGTTTCACAGAAAAATTTAAATTTAATTACCATACAATCCAGCAGCTCCCCTTCTGGATTATATTCCTCAAAGAATGGAAAGCAGGGCCTCAAAAGATATTTGTATACCCATGTTCATAGCATTATTAGCAGTAGCTAAAATGTGAAAGCAACCCAAGTGTCCATTGACCAATGAATGAATAAGCAAAGTGTGATACAAGACATATGAGATATTATTCAGTCTTAAAAAGGAAGGGAATTCTGCAATATGCTGTAATACTGGATGAACCTTGAGGACATAATGCTAAGTGAAGTAAACCAGTCACAAGAAGACAAATACTGTATGATTTCACTTGTATGAGGTACTTAGAGTAGTTAAAATCATAAAGACGGAATTTGTTATAGTGGTCATCCCAGGACAGGGGTGAGAGGAGAATGGGTAATTGATTGTTTAATAGGTGTATATGAAATGAGCTGCAGGGATGGTTGGTGCTGGTGGCTGCATAACAATGTGAATGGATTTAAAACCAGTGAGCTGTACACTTAAAAGTGTTAAGATGGCAAATTTTATATGTATTTTACCACAATAAAAATAATTGTATTGTTTTAAACATTGAATAAAATTTACTTGGATTTCCAATTATTTTTTCTTTTCATTTTCCCAGCATTGGAAAATATTTTAATGGTGTTTGTTAAAAACAGAGTGACATGGATGTTGACTAGAATAGCATGATATTGTGTATTTGCCTTTTTGTGTGTCACAATCTCATTGTTTTAAGGCTGAAAGCACATTAAGGCTTTTTGATAGCACATTTTAGTCAGTACAGTGTAAGTTTTTTCCTTAATTGTCTTAGAGGTAACCTAGTTGGGAAATATAATCACTTTATCCAGTCACTTATTAGAAAAAATTAGAAATGTCAATAGATTGAACAGGCTTATAATAATATTTACTAAATCGCCCTATGTAGGATTTAGAAGTAATTATATTATAGAAATAATATACTTTATATAATTCAGAAATAAAAGTCTTCCTTCTCCATCATCAAACACCCCACTTGTAATCTTAGGGTAGCTACTAATATTAAGAGTTTCTTAAATTGCCTTCCAGAAATGTTTGTGTTGATAAGTGTACGTGTATGAGTGTCTGATGGAATTACACACACATACAAGATGTATGTATCCTATTTGTTAAAAAAAAAAAAGGTATACTTTTATAAGGTATTTTGAATGACCTAAATATGTTCTTTAGCACACACACTGAGGAAAAGTAGATAAATTAATATGCACATTAAAAATATAACAAAAAATATTTCATTTAAGTTTATTTGAAGTCTTATAATTATTCTAGTGGTCTAGATTAAGAATAAAATTTCTGTAGTGCAGTTTAATAATGAGATTTTAAATCCTTATTTTTATGAAAACAAAATATTAATTTGTGTGGAAGATTTTTGCCCTCAATACATGCTCTTAATACCTGTCGTACTGAAAATAGTGGGCTATCTTTGGGAGTGGGATTATTTGTGAATGTTGTATAGGGGGTTTGGGGCTTCTCTAATACCATATTGTATGAGCTTTTTAAAGCAATGAGCAATTCTACTTTTATTAAGATGCTAGAAAATACTTTTTTTCATTGCAATCACTTTTATTTTTTTGTTTCTTGCTGCTTTTTCATTTGTTTTTTTGTTCATTTGCTTTTATTTTTATTACAGTTAACATACAGAGTTATATTAGCTTCAGGTGTACAATTTAGTGATTCAACAGTTCCATACAACACCCAGTACTCATCATCATAAGTGTACTTCTTAATCCTCATCACCTATTTCACCCTTCCCCTCACCCTCCTCACCTCTGGTAACCATCAATTTGTTCTCTATCGTTAAGACTCTGTTTCTGGCTTTGTCTTTCTCTTGTTTCTTAAATTGCAGATATGAGTAAAATCATATAGTGTTTGTCTTTCTCTGACTTATTTCGCTTAGTATTATGCTGTCTAGCTGCATCCATGTCACTGCAAATGGCAAGATTTCGTTCTTTTTGATGGCTCAGTAATATTCCATTGTGAGAGAGAGAGTGTGTGTGTGTGTGTGTGTGTGTGTGTATTATACCACATCTTCTTTATCCATTCATTGATCAGTGGACACTTGGGCTGCTTCCATATCTTAGCTATTATAAATAGTGCTGCTGTAAACATAGGTGTTCATATATTCCTTTGAATTAGTGTTCTTGTATTTTTTGGGTAAATACCCAGTAGTGCAATTGCAGGATTGTAGGGTAGTCCTATTTTTAACTCTTTGAGGAACCTCCATACTATTTTCCACAGTGGCTGCACCACTTTGCATTCCCACCAATGATGCACGAGGGTTCCTTTTTCTCCACATCCTCGTCTGTTGTTTTTTGTGTTTTTTATTTTAGCCGTTCTCACAGGTATGAGGTGCTCTCTCATTGTAGTTTTGATTTCCATTTCCCTGATGATGTGATGATGAACAACTTTTTGTATGTCTGTTGGCCGTCTGTATGTGTTCTTTGAAGAAATAAATCTCTGTTCATTTCTTCTGCCCATTTTTAATTGGATTATTTGTTTTTTGGATGTTGAGTTTTATAAGTTCTTTTTATACTTTGGATACTAGCCCTTTATCGGATATGTCATTTGCAAATAATGATAGAAAATATTTTTCAAACATAATGATGTAAATTTTAAAAAATGTCATAACTAAGCTCTTTTTTTTTTTTCTTTAATTAATTCTGGTTTTAGGCTTGTGTGGATGTCAGAGCCAGTTCAGTGTTTTGGCAGCAGATGGAATTTGCAGATAGCCTCCAAGGCCATCCCAAGTTGCCAGAATGGTTATCCACACACCCTTCTCATGGAAATCGAGCTGAGCACTTGGATAGACTCATACCTCAGGTGAGCTAACTCTGTATGAGGCAAGACATTGTTTTTACTGTATCATTTATTTTTAATGTAGTTGCTTCTTGTGCTTAGAAAAAGAGAGTTCTAGTGTAGCCTATTGAATATTTTGATCACTGTAATTATGTATTATCAGTTTTCAAAGGATTTGACTGAAAAATAAAAATCCTGCTTATACACAAGTCTTGGGGAATAAATTGCTGTTCAGTTGACTTTTCTTGATAGTGAAAGTTTAACCTTTTTAGAATCATACCTTTTAATTTTAACTGATTTGGCAAAAGTCTAAAACTCAAAGTATGTATTTTTCAACATATGGATCATAATTTAGTCTTTTCTTGGTGATTTAAGCTTTGTTAAAAGGCTGCTTAAAAATACCAGTTAGTGAACTGTGCAAAATTTTTGGGTCAATTAATTATTAATTTCAAAAGCGATGCTGGAATTTGTTTTCTTAGGGAAAAAAATCTCTTTGTATTAGTTTGCTTTTTAGTTATTTATTTGTTTATAAAGCATGTGCTGTATGGCGTTTTCTTTTTTGGTAGAATTCCTGAATGGATCAAGTTGAAGCAGCTTTCTGTCAAGTAGTTTTTACTATCTTCTGAAAATCTTTTGACCTAACATCATTCAAAATGTTTTCTGTAGTTACCACATCAGTACAAAATGGATGTCAGGCATCTCTAAGCCAGGCTACATCGCTCTTCTATTTCACTTGAATTAAATTTGCTGGTTGGTTATAAAAGCAGAATATTCTTTAGGAATTTAAGAATTGGTATTGGTCTGTTTGCTAAAGGATACAAAGAGACCCAGGTGTGTTATAAAAGTTATTTTTCAGTATGACTTCAAATTCAGCTTAAGGAATACTGGGTTTCTGTTATAAGAAAGAAATGATGCAAGTAGGTGCAGGGGATACAAAGAGAAATGAGAGATGGTTCTTGATACTTTCATGCTAAGTGCAAATTGATTCTTAATACAACAGGCAATATGACTTATCATAAAAGTAGAAATGTAGTGGTATGCAATTTGAAGGAAAAATAGCTGGCATCTAGTTTGGAATGAGAAACAATCACAAGATTCATTCATTCATTTCTGTGATCGGTATTTGTTGATACTCATTTCTAATCTATTCTGTGTTCTGTTGCCAGGGAATGAGCAAGGACAAAACAAAACAGTCTTTGCTTTGTTGGAGCTAACATTTTAATTAGACAATTCAAATAATAAACGAGCAAACATACATGTAGTATGTCAAGTAGTGATAAGCATGAGGGGGAAATATAAAGCAGGTTAATTGTAGTAGAGAGGGCTAGGCAGCAGAGAAGGTTTACTAGTCTGTGGTCATGTGTCAGGGAGGGCCTCACTGAATAAAGCCTGGAAAAGCCCTGGAGCAAATCCTGTGAATATATGGAGGGAAGCTTTTAGGCTGAGGAAGTAGCAAATGCACAGGACCTAAAGTGAGAGTATGCTTGGTATGTCCAGGAAATAACCAGAAAGACATGGAGGCCGAATGGAGTAAAGGAGGTAGGAAGAATGGTTGTTATGTAGGGGGAACCAAACCATGAAGGGTCTTCTCAACTGTTGTAAGAACTTTATTTCAAGTGATGAGGAAAGCTAATAGAGGATTTTCAGCAGAGGAGTGAATTGACCTGACTCAGGTGTTTTATGGTGATCACTGGGGCTCCTATGTGGAGAGTGGACTGTAGTGGGGCACGGGTGGAATCAGGGACGCTATTTAGGAGGCTCTTGGAATAATCCTAGTAAAACATTATGGAGGCAGAAGAGAGTGAGAGACGTGGTCACATTTCAGATATATTTTGAGAGGAATGATGACAATTTGTTGACAGCTAGGGCATACTTTGTACCTTTCATGAGCACTGGGGACAGCCAGACATGGGTTCTTAAGTCCTTTCCTAAATATATTTCATTTATACTCCTAATTCGAAGAAAAAATATTTGAGAAAGAAACAGCAGTGAAATTTACTTGATATAATATATAATAATCATTCATCTTAAAATGACAACATAAGACTAGGATCATATGTGTTTCATTAATAATTTATGTGTACTGAAGCTCACTGGCTCTGTGAGTCTTCTCAGTGATACCTACATCCCAGGAACCTTGTACTGCCCTGGGAAGTTTAGCCTATCTCTAAAGTCGTAATAACCACATGGTTTTCTTTTAGAATTTCTTTTCTTTGCATTTTTGCTCGTGAAATTCTAAAAATATATGGCTTGCTTAAACTGAATAATGAACTCTAGCCAACTTTCATTTGAAGCCTTTCCTAAATTCTATAAAAAATGTGCTTTAGAGAAGTCTTTAAAATAATGAATTGATTAGTGAGTATGAGGAAAAGTGGTTGGAGAAACAAATATGTTATCTGGAAACCAATGATGAAAAACACTGGAAGATTTTTTTTTCTTCTAAAAATAAACTATCCTAGTTCAGAAACTTAATTTGAAAACCTCATATAATTTCTTATATTTTCCCCCCAAGTGATTAAATTCAATTTGAAAGTAATAAAACTCTACTACAATATTGGGAATAATTCAGTGGTTGTAGCGAAGCTGATAGTGCAAGAGTATACTGTTAATTAGAATACATAGTCATATTCCAGAAATTGGAATTCCTTACCATTGTGAGTCTAATTTCTATAATGAAACAAAGCGATTCCTCAGGCAATATACAGAATTATGTGAGTCTGTACTACTAAGGACTACTTTTTTTTTTGCTGTTGTAGTTAAATTTTATTTAGTTTTGCTTTGTTTTGTTTTTTACTTACGTGAGTACGCTGTTATATTCTACCTAAAGCTCTTGTCCTTTGACGTTCCTGACAGTATGCCTGAAGTAATGTACATCTCAAAGGTAGTTTGGAATGCAGCACCAGAACACAGAGAAATCTAGGCAAGAGATGAGGATTTCAGAGTCATCTGAAAAAGGTGACAGTGAAGCAGGTAGATGAGTTCACTTAACGAAGAAAACAGAGAAAATGATCCCCGATAGAGTTAACTGTATAAAGTAGTTTACATATTTAACTGGTAGGAAGAAGATTGAGCCTGTAGCAAATCAGATTCATAGGAGGAGAAAAGATCAAGAAAATCAGGAAATTAAGATTCTTTGGTTCTGTAAGAACACAAAGCCTAATAATTTTGATTTTTTAAAAAATTAACTTGTTGAAGATTGTGTATTTTTTAAAAAAAATTTTTATTTATTTATTCGACAGAGATAGAGACAGCCAGCGAGAGAGGGAACACAAGCAGGGGGAGTGGGAGAGGAAGAAGCAGGCTCATAGCGGAGGAGCCTGATGTGGGGCTCGATCCCATAACGCCGGGATCACGCCCTGAGCCAAGGGCAGATGCCCAACCGCTGTGCCACCCAGGCGCCCCAAAGATTGTGTATTTTTTATTTCTTACTGGATTCTCTGAATATCATCAAAGAAATATATTATTTCCTACCATAGCATATGAAGACTTAAGATATTTTAAATCTATACTTTGTGCATTCGACAAATATTTATTGATTATGTGTTATCCCAGACCATAGGTGTTACAAGTCTTACGAACAAAATACACCAAAATCCCTGCCCTCATGAAGCTTATGCAGTAAAGGGAGACAGACAATAAATAGCA
Organism: Ailuropoda melanoleuca; assembly: GCF_002007445.2. NCBI lineage: Eukaryota > Metazoa > Chordata > Mammalia > Carnivora > Ursidae > Ailuropoda > Ailuropoda melanoleuca. The sequence goes on along the minus strand of NC_048219.1, from coordinate 32,795,805 downwards.
TTAATTAGTAATGTATAGAATAGATCACTGATATATTGTATAATAGTAATGAGTGTTAATGAGGAAGATAAAGGAAGAACAATGCATTAGTCAGCTTGGGCTGCCATAACAAAATACCAGAGACTGGGTGGCTTAAGTAACAGAAATTTATTTCTTCACAGTTCTGAAGGGTGGAAGTCCAAGATTAAGGTTCTGGCTTAAGCAATAGCAATTAATTTTTTCATAATTCTGAAGGCTAGAAGTCCAGTAATTTTCTGGCAGATTCAGTTTCTGGTGAGGTCTTTCTGGCTTGCAGATGGCTGCCTTCTAGAACATTGTGTTCTCATCTGGTGGAGAGAGTGATCATGTTGGTGTCTCTTCCTTTTCTAATAAGGGCATGTTAATCTCTTCATGAGGGCTCCACCCTCATGACCTCATCTAACTTAAATTACCTCCCAAAGCCCCATCTCCAAATATTGTCATCACATTGGAGGTTAAGGCTTCAGCCTAAGAATCTGGGGTGGGGGGAACAGTTCAGTCCATAGTGGATAGGTAAAGTGTGAGCAGAAGTGGTCGAGGTCCTGGAATAGCTGTTTGAAATGGCGTCAGTCAGAGAAGGTTTCACTGAGAAGGTGGTATTTGAAGGAAGAAATGAAATAAATGAAAGAATGAGCCATGTGGCTGCCTAGGCTAACACCCTTCCGGGTAGAAGAAATAGTAAGTACCAGGCCCTGAGGTAGTAGTGAACCTGGTGTATTTGAGGGACAGCAAAGAGACCAATGTGACTGCACGGGGTAAGCAAGGGAAAGTGGAGAGTGTGGGTTTTGAAGGCAGTGTAAGGACTTTGGCTTTGCTCACAGATGGGACACCAGTGGAAAGTTTTGAGCACTAGAGGAATAACAGGATTGACTTGTGTTTAGAAAGAACGTGATCTACATTTCCTACAAAGCACTAAAATCATATAATTTTGAAGTATTTTAATATAGTATATTGTTCAGAAAATAGATTAGTTCCTTCTTTTGCTTTGCTTTTAAAATCAAGAAATGCCCCCAAGTTAGAAAAAATATACATTTGCTATTTTTTAATGTGTATTCTGAGATAAAGCATGCATAAATGTCTAGTTAAATATAATCATGTAATCCACCAGCATTTAAAAATGATAAATATAGGGTTATAGTATTAATAATATTTGTAGTTAATAAGATGATATGCTATAATTTTATTTACTTGAAATAATCAGTTAAATTTAGGAAACAAATATTCCACGCATTTTGGTTACCATAACAACTTGGGTGAAAAATTGAAGAACAGATGTTAAATCAACCTGTTGATGTTTAATGGTTTGACAGTTTTAAAATTATATTTAACACTGTTCAGGTTTTAAATTTATGTATAACATAAGTTGTCCTTGAAAGAGATCCCTTATTTAACTTTCTTTCTATAAAGATTGTTATAAAATATGGATGAATAGATGTGAATAAAGAAAATGGTATGATAACCCAGGATAGAAATTTACTTGAAAGATTTATTTTACAACCGAAAGCATTTAGACTGAATTTTTTATTTTCTGTTTCTCTCACTGACTTACTCTCTGCCATCCTTTTCTTAGTTGGGGGAAGGAGATGGAGAATGATAGAATGTATAAGAAAAACATTTAATTTGGCCTTATGCTTATGTTATTATAATTTTGAATAGGATTTATTTTTTAATGACTCTTAGAACTTTCACTGTCAGCCTTATTTGTAAACTGTTTTTTAAATCTTGATGTTCAAATTTACTGCATTCAGTTTTTATAGATACTGGCAGGCTATAAATGCGTTCATTTTAATCTCATTTTATCTTGAATTCTTTAAACTTTCAGGAAGCTGGGGGTAGAGATCTTGTAAATCATTCTTATGCATTTATAATTGGACAAAGTAAATGCATAAATCATTAATATTATACATCTCATGAGTAGAATATATGAGTGTTTAACATTGAAGTGAAATGTCGTTGTTGGCCAGTGTACACAAACATACACTGTTCACCTTACAGAATTTCATTTTGTCTGACATGGAGAGTGTTGAGGAAAAGGCAAATATCATAGCAGCTACTGTAATTGAATTGGCCTCTGAATCATATAAAGCCAGGAAGCCTGACAGTAACATTGTCTAAAACCTTAAAAAAATATTATGTTGCATGTGACGTGTATCTACTTGAGGCCGAAGTGAATGGGCTATTAGAAAAAATTGCTTTTGGGGGAAAGAAAAGTATGATATTTTTTGAAAAATGTGTTAAAAAATGGAGGTGATTTTTTTTCTCTTGAAATGACTTGGTTTATACTTTCAAAGGCAGCTTTTAATTTAATTATGAAGCTTCTCCGGCCATTAATTTTTTTTTCCTGTTTTTTTTCTTTTTCTAAACCTAATTGTTGTGGTTTATTTTTTATGAATAAGTAATTGATGTTTTACTTGATAGGTAGTGCCTAGAAGAATCCTGATGTGTGCCAGCAGTTGTTTAATAAATATTTCAGTTGTTATTGGGAATAAATACAGCCATCTCATAGTATATTGTTCTCCTATGTCAGGAGTGGTTGATTATAAAATTTATTTGAGAACTTTTTCTTATTTATCATTAGAGGAAAATTGACCTGTGTCAAGGCGGCCTTAATTTTTTAATTTTTTGTATCTATTAAAATTTTTAGTTATTTATAATTAATTTCTTTAGATCACTTCAAAAACTAGTCAGACTCCAATTTCCATTTCAGTTTATGAAAGGAAATGAAATGAATTAGAGGGAAAACATTTTTAAAGGTAAAATCATGACTTACACAAATATACGATGAACAATATCTGAGATTTTCTTTAACTTATTATTACGGCGAGAGCCAGTAATGTGTTATAGCTAGCTCACAGGAGAATTTCAGAACCATAGGTATATAGACAATCAGGAATGGTGAACCGACTTTACAGACAGATGCAAAACTGATCTATTCAGGAGGCAGTGATCAATTGCATTCCACCAGACAGTTCACTTACATTTCTACAGGCAGGTATTATTTTCATTGTTACTGGTTTTCTACAGATCATGAAGTTGTAAAACAGCTTTAAGGCCTTGAAAGGCAGAGGTGACACTCAAGGATGCCCTTGATAGGGTATCCAGTGTTCTTTTTTGCCCATTTCAAAGTCTTTCACAGTTTCTTCTGTTTTTATTTTCTGTTGTCCTCGATTTGCCTTTCAAGTAAAGACACTAAATCAAATCATCCTGTCAGGCTAAAATATAAATAGAAATTTTTGTTCTGTTAATTTAAGTAGTCACATAGCCATTATCCTTATTGTATTTCTCTTCTGTCTCTTAAAGTAACAAACTACTATTTTCATTCATTTCTGTTAAATTTGTTTCTAGTGAGTTTTTGATGGAGGTTATTGATGCTAAAATCCTAGGCTTTTTTTTTTTTAAGTCTGTGTTTGCATATAGAAATTAAGGGAGAGAGCTTGAAGTGGCATATAAAGGCATTGGTTTCATTTTTTCAGGTTGTTGGGGCGGTAACATTTTTATTTACCCTTTAGAGGTTCTTCTGGCTGGTCTAAATTAAATTGACACGAGAGATTAACAGGAGAAAAACAAATTTAATTTTGTACATATGGGAACCCCACATATGTGAGAGGTTCAAAGACAGGTAAAAGGAAATATATATGCCATTCTGCGCTGAGGAATGGGATAAGGCCCTGGGGCTTCAAAGGGGAGGAGAGCAGTTCACAGGGCAGTAAGGAGAAGAGCAGATATTTGGTAATGAGATGTTTGCCCTTTCATACACATGGGTCACTCAGATAAAATTTATTTCTGGTAATAACTCTTATTCTGGGAAAGACCCCCCCAATTTATATTCTTTTACGTAGTTAAGAGAGGAGCAAAATCTTCTCTTGAGCCCACAGGGGTTTATTGCCTTCAACTCAAAATAGTCCATGTGCCAAAATGGAAAACATTTAAACCTTTCATGAGTTATTTTGAATTAAAGGTATAGATATAAAATCAAGAATGAAGTCAGAAAAATGCAGAAATGACAGGAGAATGGAGGATAGAGAGGAAAAAATCTTTAAAATTGTTTTTATTATAAATCTTAAAAACACATGTAAAGATAGAGAATAATTTGAATAATTTGATGAACCCCCATTTTCCACTCGCATTCATTAGTATCAACTTTTGGTCACTTGCTTCATTTGAATCTTCTCTTATTTTTTCCCATTAGTATTTTAATGTAAATGCCAGACATGAAGCCTTTCTTCCCAGTTACTCCCATATGTATTTTAGAAAGTAGTACCATTTTCATCCACAATTATACTATTATTCCTAAGAAGATTTATAGTAATTCCTTATTAAAAATAAATATCCTGTCCATATGCAGATTTCTCTGTCTCAAAATGTAGTTTTACCATTGGTCTATTCAAATCCTGATCCATCAAATCCATGTTTTGCATTTGGTTGTTTTGTCCCTTAAGTCTCTTTGACTTCAGAACAGTGCCCCCCCCTTTTGTTTTGTTTGTTTTTGAACATGCCATTGACTTGTTGAATAAATGTAGCCTCATGTTCTAGATTTATGTGATTGCTTTTTTGTGATATCATCTAACTTGTGTTAAAAAACAAAATTAAACCAAGTGACTTAAAGACCAAATTGGCTTTATTCAGCAATTCATGAGTTGGACAGCATCCTTCTAGCAATAAAAAGGAGCTCCAAACAATCAAATAAAATGGGAGACTTTTGTAAGCAGAAAGGGGCAGGGACAAGGAAAGAGGAGCTATCTGGCAGCGGTCTATCTGGCAGATTACCTCACTAAATGCTAACTGGGAAATTCCGGATTCACTGGTTTAAGATTCCATTTTGGAAGAGGTTGAAACTGCAGTTAGGTTAGCTGTTAAATCTTTGTTTGCTGAGGTGGGGCTTACCACAAGTGAGTCTATTTTGGGTCTGTTGTCTCTCTCTCTCTCTTTTCTCTCTCTCTCTTTTTCTTTTTTAACACTTGTTTCTCTGTATATCTGTAAACAGATGTTAAATTTTGGCAAGAATATTTTATAGGCAGTGCAGCTATGTTTCATATTGTTCATATTGTTCATATTGTTTTACATCAGGTTTCTCTTAATCTGGCTGCTCCACATTTAGTGATGCTACATTTGATCAGAGGTTTGGATGGTGATGGCCTGGCCCGTCCTTTGTCAACATGGTTTTCCCTCATATGGCCAGCAAGTGATTGTAGGGTAATGATTTAGCACCCCATAAATAACCAGTTTTTCAGCAACCTGAGAAGTTTTTTTTGATTGAGGGGAATTATCATTGTCCTCTGTCTCAAAAGGCTAACTAACCTGTATGTGCGTCTTCAGGAGGAATCTGTGTAGAACAGTGAAGAAGGAACTCAGACCAGCCAAATCAAATCTAATGGAAGAAAAGATGTTGCAGCCACATTTTTCTCCTGTTCAAGAGTAGATTTAAGAGGTAGATGGGAGAGATTTTTTAAAAATCAGAATGATGATGAGTACATTAGAGTTGAAAAGAAAGATGATCATAGGTAATTGTATTTAAAGGACATGTTGTGTGTGAGTGTCCTCAACTAATAACACCGGAAGGACCCTCATCTAAACTAAGTCTAACAATAACAACAACAAAAAGCCTCTGAAATGCCCATTTTCTTCCAGTAGATGAGCTTCAAAGAGTTGAAAAATCTAAAAAAAAAACAAAAACAAAACAAAACCAAAAAACAAAACAAATCTCAGATGTAATTTAAAAGCTTTCCTACATTGGAGAGGACAGCCTAGGTGCCCCCTGAAGCTGGCATGAGAAGGCTGATTTGACTACATTGAAAGTGACAGAAGAAGAAAGAATGACTACAAATGTAAGATACATCCATTCCAGAAAATTGCTAAACTTGTGAATACAGCAGACAAGCTGTAAAACTTTCAGAGGAGGCTGTGAGGAGCAGAATTGATGCCCCAGAGCAAAGACTCATTGATGCTGGGGATAAAGGAACACAGCACAACCAGATTAAAACACCCAAAGCTAAAGAAAGTCTGAAAAATGGAAGAACACTGAAAAGACATGAAATCAAGCTGCATAGAAGAGTAGAAAACGCCAGTCCTTCATTTATGTCTTAATTTCTTTGCCTGTGGTTTTTATAACATGTTTGATTTAGATAACATTTCTCAGGGTGGGTATTTAGAACCCCAGAGCATCATGCCCGAGATGTCCTGAAATGACAATGCCTAGATATCTAAATTTGCCAACTGTTTAATTTTCATTGCAAAGATAGGATTTTATAAGCTGCCAAGTATAAAAGGAAAATATAAAGGCACACAGAAGTAAGAATGACTTTAGATCTTACCTTTTAGATTTTGGAGAAGTGTAAGAATTTAGGGAAAAAGAAATAAAACAAAAAACTGGAAATAATACATTTTGGTATGCTATCTAGTCAAACCCACTTTTCTTTCTTTTAAGATAGAAGATGCCTTAATACATGGAACACTTAGAACAGTCTATCAGTGAAGTACTTAGTAGCTGGAGTTCTCTTTCCAGAATCCACAGATGATCAAGAATTAGATAGAGTTTATCATTTAGTCTGTTTATATATGATTGTGATTCTCGCTTGCACCCTGCTATTCTTAGAAAACCATAGATAAAGTAAGGAACTAATAAAGAATTGAGTTGAAAGTATGATAAGTAAGATTCAATTGACACAAAAAACTAAATGCCAGGAAAAGGATGTATTTTTTTTTCCCGAATGTATGTACATCTTTCAGAAAAATATTGGTCATTAACTTGGACAAAATATGTTTGCTTAATATAATATAAAAATGTTATGGTTCAAATTATCAGAACATAGTACATTAAAATTAATATAACAAAAATTAAGATAGGGCAGCCACATGAAAATTAAAATAAAATTCTTGTACGTATAAGACAAGAAATCCATATAGAATAAACAAAAAAAATTTGTAATGGTTGTAGTTGTATTTTCATGGATTGCTGTCAAACCTATATGTAAAAAAAAAAAAATTACCAATTTAAATGCCTATATTAGAAAAAGAGAAAGGAAATCAAGACATATAGTGTGCCCCGGACAGGGAAAATAAAATTAAGCAGAAATAAACAAAATTATAGTAGTTGATTGTTTCAGAAATTTTGTCAAAGTGAAAATTAGCAAATCAGTTAGTTAGACAAAGAGTAAAAGGTAAATAGGATCAGGGAGAAGAGCTACGATAATTAACATGTAGGAAAACCAAAATACTTGAGAGAATGTTATTTTTAGGTAGATGATGTTAATTAATGGCTCAGGTCAGAATCAGAAGTAATTAAAGTGTATGCATGCATGAGTGTGTGTGTGTGAGAGAGAGAACTGCCAAAGTGGATACAGCTAGAAGTAGAAATTGTAACTAGAATGTACCTCCTCAAATTAATTTCTGAAGGAAGAGGTAATGTATAATTAAATCAAATACATAAAAACAACTGTATCCGAAACCCAGAGTCATAACAAAGTAGCAAAGAAAAGAGCACTTAACCCTGATGGGGATTTATTTTGGAGAATTTTTCGAAAGTTTAAAGAGAAGTTATTCAATGAATAATTTTAACTCTAGCTTCAAAATATAGAAAGGGACATTGTTAATTATCTGATCCATTTTATGAGCATTTTGTTTTAACAAACTGATAAAAATACCACCTTTAAAAGAATTTATAGACTGGGGTCATTAACCAGCAAACAGTCCAGTACTAGGTAACAATAATTATTTACTCAGAGCAAGTAGATTATCCTCACACACATGGGTAGCGTAATAAAAGCAGTGCTGTTAACACAGAGGAAGGAACTCAGGACTCGTTTTTGATTCCTTCTCTATATCCTACCCACAAGAAGATCTTGTCTTCTGCGCCTTCTCCACCACCATCATCCTTCACCTGGATTAACTGCCGTCATCTCCTATTGTAATCTTCCTGTTCGGTTTTTCACCTCATCCCTTAACAGTAGCCTGTTTGCATGCAGTACAGTAGCCAGAATGATCTTTTAAATGTCATTTCCCTGCGTAAAACCTTTTAGTGGTATCTTTTGAATTTAGGATAAAAATCCAAATTCCTCGCTGTCTTTAAGTCAGGTAATTTGGCCACTGCTTCTTTCTCCAACTTTTCCACATGTCCCTCTCCCCCAGGTTTTCCTTGATTCCAGTTATTTCACACTGAGCTTGTTTCCTCCTCTCCGCTCCTCTACTTGCTGACTTCTCTGCCTGAAATATTCTTCCCTCAGCTCTTGTTATACAAATGCCATCTCCCTTCAGAGGCTCTCCTTGATTCCCCCAGTCTCAAATAGCCCTTCTTCTGTGCAGTCGTTGTCTAACAAAGTTCAGTTTTGTCTCTTCATGTACTTACCCAAAGTGATCTTGTTTACTTGTTTGTTGTCTGTCTCCTCCTCTAAGAACATAAGGCCCTTGCTCACTGCTGTCTCCCTAATGCCTGTGACAGTTTCTGAGATGCTTAATGAATATTTTTTACATGATTGCATGATGGGTCATAATAGACAAGAGAAGTAAAATAATATTGGGTTAAAAATAGAAAAATTGGGGGCACCTGGGTGGCTCAGTCATTAAGCATCTGCCTTTGGCTCAGGGCGTGATCCTGGCATTCTGGGATCGAGCCCCACATCTGCTTCTCCGCTGGGAGCCTGCTGCTCCCACTCCCCCTGCTTGTGTTCCCTCTCTCACTGGCTGTCTCTTGCTCTGTCAAATATATAAATAAAATCTTAAAAAAAAAATAGAAAAATTGGGCAATGAATGCAGTTGAATAGCGGTTACCTTCCCTCATGGAAATTTGGCATGTAGCAAACTAATAGTTGGTAATGGAAAAAGGATGCTTATGGGAAGTAGTGTAAAAATAGCAGTGGTCTTGGGAGCTTTGGGTTTTAATTCTGATCCACCCTCCTGACTTTGCAGAAGTTCCCTAATCCAACCTTTAGGTTCTTCATCTATAAAATTGTGGTACCAGTATCTCCTGACTGATGTACATACTTGAGTGTTTGTGTGGGTAAGGTCCTGCCTCCTTCCCTCTTTCCTTCCCTCCCTCTCTTACAAGACACTTTAATGCTAAATATTCTACATTGGGTCCAAGATTTCAAAGGTGCTTCATACCATAACACCAATTGAGATAACATAAGTAAAATACCTGGCACAGTTGAAGGCACATAGAAAGTGAACAGTATATGTTCGTTTCTGTCACTTCAAGTGGGAATCTGTAGGCTGGCCAGTTCCGTATTTAACTCCAGTCTTCCTTGGGATTCTTAGAACTGTATATTTTTGTTATTAGAGTACATTCTTGCTGTCTCCTAGACTCTCAACTCTTAAGACTGTTTTCCCTATGACATTTATCATAATGATTTATTCAGAGCTTGTGTTCTATAGGTGTTCTTTAAAATTCAGCATGCATTTATTAAGTACCTGTTATGTGCAGTGCATAAAGTTAAATGCAGAAAACAAAGTAAAGGCAACAGAAAGACATATTCTAGTTGTACAGTGGGAAAATGTTGCTTACTTATAAAGAGATATTTAATAAGTTTATTTTTTTTCACCTGGTTAAAAAGTATCATTTATTTGCTAGCATCTTTTTTTTTTAATTCAATAACCAACATGTAGTACATCATTAGTTTTTGATGTAGTGTTCAATGATTCATTATTTGTGTATAACACCCAGTGCTTATCACATTAAGTGCCCTCCTTATTGCCCATCACCCGGTCACCCCATCCCCCCTCCGACCTCCCTTTCTACAACCCTCAGTTTGTTTCCTGGAGTGAAGAATCACCCAGGGTTTGTCTCCCTCTCTGATTTCTTCCCATTCAGGTTTTGCTCCCTTCCCCTATGAACCTCTGTGCTATTTCTTGTATTCCACATATGAGTGAAACTGTATGATAATTGTCTTTCTCTGATTGACTTACTTCACTTAGCATAATACCCTGATAAGTGCATTTAATAAGATAGATTTGAATTTATAAAAATAAAAAATGTTGACACCCTGAAATGTAATAAAATAAATGTAGAAAGGAAAGTAAAAAAAAAATTTATCAACATATGTGATAAAATCTTACTGTGCAAAATAGATGAAGATTTGATAGAAATGTGTATGGTCTGTAATAGGATTTTGTTTTGATAGCTGGAGGAGAGAAACAATTCACACATGTAGAAATATTAAGAGAAAACCTTTATGAAGAATATATAGTTTTTCTAGCAATGAAGCATAGCTTAGACATCTCAAAAAGACTTTTTTTTAGTTAAAGATTTACTTAAGAAACAATGTGGTGCAAAAAAACTTAGTACAAAAGCATTGTAGTGTAAAAGCATCAAAAACAAAAACAACAGAAGTGGGTTCTAATCCCTTTTTTTCTAAGCCTTTTTACTTCTATGCCACCGTAATTTTTTTCTAATTAGACTATTTTTAAGAGCAGTTCTAGGTTCACAGCAAAATTTCATGAAGGGTACAGGAGAAATATCTCATATACCCTTTGCCTCTGTTCAGTTTCCTCTACTATCAAAGTCCTGCACCAGAGTGGTGCATTTATTACCAAAGATGAACCTACATTGACCCGTCTTTATGACCCAAAGTCCCTAGTTTATATTAGGGTTAACTCTTGGTGTATACTTTGTGGGTTTTGACAAATATAATGACTTGTATTCGCCATCTCAGTGTCGCACAGTGTAGTTTCATTGCCCTAAAAATACTCTGCCTATTTGTCCCTCTCTCCCTGCTTAGCCCCAGCAATCATGGATCTTTTTAGTATCTCCATAGTTTGCCTTTTCCAAAATGCTATGTGTGTAGTAGGAATCATACACTATATAGCTTTTTTAGATAGATTTTTTTTTTTGCTTAAAAATATGCATTTAAGTTTCCTTCATGTGTTTTCATGACTTGATAGATCATTTCTTCTTAGCATTCAGTAGTATTCCACTGTCTAGATGTAACACAGATTATTTACCCATTCACCTACTGAAGGACATTTGGTTTCCCCAAGTTTTGGCAGTTATGAATAAAGCTGCCGTAAACATTTGCCAAGCAATTTTTTGTTCCCTGCCAGTCACAACCTCTCTGGGGTTCAATTTCCTCAATCTGTAAACTGTAGCTGATGATTTCTAAGGATTCTGAGGTTTGAAATGATATGGTTATCTAGATAAAAATCATGAAATTTTATGTTATGCTGATTATGAATAACTTAGGCAGGCCTGTATGCTGAAGACATTGTAAGTTGGTAAAGCCTTTCTGATAGGAAGCAATCTGGTCCTATATAAACTAAAATTATACTCTGTTCAGATCATTCTATTTTGGGGGGTGTACTTCAAGTAAACCCAAATGGAAGTTACAACATTTTTTCTTTAAGCAAAGATTTTCATAGGGTAATTAATTAAAACAATTTTTTTTAAAGATTTTATTTATTTGAGAGAGAGAGAGGGAGTGGTGGGGAGGGGCAGAGGGAGAGGGAGGAACAGGCTTCCCGCTGAGCAGGAAGCCTGATGCGGGGCTTGATCCCAGGATCCTGAGATCATGACCTGAGCCCAAGGCAGAGGCTTAACCAGCTGAGCCACCCAGGCTCCCCCATAGCGTCATTTATTAAAGCCAAATAAAACAAAACGATGGAAACAATTCAAATGCCCAGTAATGGAGAAATGCAAAGTAAATTGTGTGAGGGCAGGGATCATGACTGTTTATTCAGACTGATGTGTGCGTAGCAACTCACTCAGTGTGGTGTTCTAAATATTGGCTGAATGTAAAAATACTGAAAAAGAAGTTAGGGGAAAGAGAAGAGCTTGTGCTGAATATAAAAGATTAGATGGGATTCTGCTTTCCCGTTCGTTTGCTGCTTGGCGTCTCTCTGCTGCATTCCGCTGTACCAGCTGTTACCTGCTGGACTCCACGCTTGCCCCTTTACTGACCCCAGTGAACGTCTTCGGCATGTGAGGTAGCAGCCGTCACATAGCAGCTTCTGCTTGTAAAAGGACATCACGGTGGCTGTAAAGGAGTTAAAGCAAGAGTAGACTCTGCCCTCATTTTGCTAGGGCAGTCTCAGCCTGTGCTTGATGGCTCAGTGTCAAGCTTAATAGCAGCTTCCACTCTCAAAGGTAGCTGGGTTCGGAGGGTAGGGTGCCATTTAGCTGAGGCTCTGACTTGCTGTTTACTTCAGTGCTGTAGTTGTGAAACATTTTCTTGATTTTTCAGTTCAGTTTACTTTAATGAACTTTTTTTTTTAATGCTCAATGGATGATTGTGAGGTACAAAGAAAGATAAGGCCCTGTCACCACAGAATTTCACTTTAATGCTTTTTCCTCGTTAGTTTATTTTGGTAACTCATCGCCTCCTTCAGAATCAGAAGTGTTCCTAGATCCAAGCTCCTTCCATGGCCTCATCCATTTAGAAGACCTTTTTCTGGTTTGCTTCTGGCTGCATGCCTTCCTCTCCTGTGGAACATGAAGGAATATTCCTAAGAACCTGTGCCCCTACCACGTGGCACTCTGGGTATTTGGGATAATGGAATTCCTCGCCCAAACACTTTTGAGCCTGCTTCTGGGGCCTGTGTGGATCTCTTCCCTTGGATGCACGCACACAAGGCCCTTCACAGTGCCCGCTGAGCCAGGGATGGGAGGAGAAGGGAGTGGACAGCAGGTCAGTGGCAGGAGGTGGGCAGGCTCCTGCAACCTTTCACATTGCAGAATTCAAGAATTCTAATTTTGTACCTGGGCTTCAGGGTCGTTTTGAATGTGTATTCCTCAAAGTAGGAGAATAGAACGTATTTTTTGTAGTAGTTTATTAGCTTGAATTACTGCTTTTAGATATTTAAACACATGGTATCTGAGCCTCCAATTACATTCTTGTCATGGACCCCACAAATATCAGGGGTAGGCCCACTCATGGTAAAACCTGAAATCCTTACTATAATACATGAGATCCTACATAATCTGCTTCTGCTCCTACCCCGCTCAGCTCCAGCTGCACTAGCTTCCTCACTGTTCCAGAACTGTCCAGGCATGCTTCCATTGCAGGTCCTTGCACACTCCCTGCTGCTTCTTGGAATGCTCTTCTTCCAGGTATCCATGTGACCTCTTCCCTCATGTCCTTCAGGTCTCTTCGCCTTCCTCTCTCCTTCCCGTACCTCCCTCCAAGCAGTACCCCTTCCCCACTGCCATCATTATTTTATCAGTGAGACCTCGATGGGGTAATCTTTCCAAAATTTTACTATCCCCACAAACACTGACTGTCTCCTTCCCTGCTTTACTTACTTCCCTTAACATGCATTACTATAAAAAAGTTAGAAGTAATAAAAAATTAAAGTAGGTCCCTTCCCTAAATTTCTTTCTTTTAAGCCCTCCTCAGATAAAAAACGTTTTTTCCTTAAAAATTTTCTGTTTCAGTTTTTGTGTCTTAAAGTCATTTATGTAGCCACTTTAGAGAATCACCTAGACCTCCAAGTCTGCTTATTTAAAGCTGCAGTCCCCCTACCCTGCCCTCAATTTTTTAAGGGTAACCATCTTCAGCTCTCTTCAGTGATTCTTTAAGTATTTCCCACTGTATGTACATAACACACATACTTGCTACTTCTTAACTTTTCAATTTTAGGCATTAACAATTTACTTTCCCCTGCAGAGGATGAGAACTAAGGTTCCCCTTATCGTTGTCACACCCTGTGCACGCACACACATGATCCAACTCTCCCTCTTCCCAGTATTGAGTTGTGATTTGGGGTAGATCAAGATTTAGTGTTTTTACTTTATTATTATTTATTTTTTTTATTTTTTAATATTTTTTTATTATGTTAGTCACCATATAGTACATCCCCGGTTTCTGATGTAAAGTTCGATGATTCATTAGTTGTGTGTAGCACCCAGTGCACCATGCAATACGTGCCCTCCTTACTACCCATCACCAGCATCCCATTCCCCCACCCCCCTCCCCTCTGAAGCCCACAGTTTGTTTCTCAG
>NC_048219.1:32768775-32781853 GCF_002007445.2 Ailuropoda melanoleuca | reverse complement strand
TCCTAGTTCTTATGTTCCATAGATGAGAGAAATCATATGATAATTGTCTTTCTCTGCTTGACTTATTTCACTTAGCATTATCTCCTCCAGTGCCGTCCATGTTGCAGCAAATGTTGAGAATTCGTTCTTTCTGATAGCTGAGTAATATTCCATTGTATATATGGACCACAGCTTCTTAATCCAGTCATCTGTTGAAGGGCATCTCGGCTCCTTCCATGATTTGGCTATTGTGGACAATGCAGCTATGAACATTGGGGTGCATATGGCCCTTCTCTTTACTACGTCTGTATCTTTGGGGTAAACACCCAGTAGTGCAATGGCTGGGTCATAGGGTAGTTCAATTTTTAACTTTTTAAGGGACCTCCACACTGTTTTCCAGAGTGGCTGTACCAACTTGCATTCCCACCAACAATGTAGGAGGGATCCCCTTTCTCCACATCCTCTCCAACAATTGTTGTTTCTTGCCTTGTCTATCTTTGCCATTCTAACTGGCGTAAGGTGGTATCTCAGTGTGGTTTTGATTTGAATTTCCCTGATGGCTAATGATTTTGAACATTTTTTCATGTGTCTGTTAGCCATTTGTATGTCTTCATTGGAAAAGTGTCTGTTCATATCTTCTGCCCATTTTATGATTTGTTTGTTTCTCGTGTATTGAGGGTGAGAAGTTCTTCGTAGATCTTGGATACCAGTCTTTTATCTATGGTATCATTTGCAAATATATTCTCCCATTCCGTGGGCTGCCTCTTAGTTTTTTAGTGTTTTTAAAACTGTAAACAGCAGTCACAGCTGAGCCATGTTGTAGACTGTGATTACTTTTCCTATAGCATTTTGTTTTTCATGGAATTAAAAATTATGATGGTTTTGCTTTGCTTACTTTTCTAGGTTATTAGCATCAGTACTCCCTCAGACTGCCCTAGTTGTGTGTGTCTTCTTTCAGTATGTTCACACTTCTGTATGCTATTGTTTTAGTTTCTGAGTCTTCAGATCTTTTTAAATCTGGATGGGAGTTCTCATGGTCAGGCCTCGTTTGAAATCATAGAGACACCTCTAAGAAGTCTTGTTTATCCCCAATAGGACATCAGGCAGTCACTGCAGATAGAGTTGTTTATTTCAAATACATTACTGTGTGAACAAATAATGAAAATGTAACTATGTACCATGAATTTCTGTATGGTTCTCTTTCGTGTGTTATAATTAAGATATCTTTTATTCCAAAAATACGGAATGTATTCTTATATTTCATTGTTTTATGAAGAGCATATTAAGAATTACTGGAATAATTTTAATAAATTTAAATTTATAAATAAATACATTTAAAATATTTTGTATGTACATTTTGTTAATAAATAAATATAAATAAATAAATAAATATATATAGTATCGTATTCTTTATTTATAGGCTCTTAAAATTAGAGAGATCTGTAATTGCCCACCACTTTCTGGACCAGACCCTCGATTACTATTCAAACTCAGCATGAAGCATTTCCTTGAAGAATCGGAGAAGGAAGACCTAAAAATCACTGCTGAGAAACAGAAAATGGATACTCTCACCATTCAACGACAGAAGCAAATACCCTTAACATATATAGTTGAGAAGAGAACTGGCAGTTGAATTAAAATTTATGAGACATGGGATATATGAAGAATGCCACAATCCTTACCATTTTTATGTTATTTTGTAAAAAATGATGTTTGAAATAAAAAAATGTATATTCAGGGTCAAATCATGTATATTACAAGTATTATCTAAATTCTTCTAGGTATTTTCATGAAATATTGATATATTTTAATCTATTTTAAAGTATCTTCAATGAGGAAAATGTCACGGAATAAATTTATATTACACATTTTACTCTGTCTCATACTTGCTTTTCATTTGGAAGGCAGACCTCTAGTGGATGCGAAATCAGAATGTGCAGTAATTCTTAATGTGGAGGGAATTCCAGCTGAGCCTAAACTGGGGTTCAGAGTCTGTGTGGTTATGATGAACTGGGAAACTGACAGTCTGAAGCATCTGTTTGCAGAAATTGATTTGCCCTGGGATAGGATTATGTGAAATAGGGGACCTTGGGATGGAGAATTTCCTGGTCCTCCCTTATGGACTCTGAGGAAAAAAGGGCTACATAGGCAGAAGCTTAAAGAAGTTGTTTTCATGGGCAAGAGTCGTGCTCGTTGTGGTCTAGGTGACAAAGTGCGAAACAAAATGGTAAGAGAGGGTCATTTCCTTGCAGACCCAGTGTGCCGCTCATGTTCTGAAGTCCTAACAGAAAGTTGTATCATCTTGGCTCCTTCACACACTAAGATCTGGGAATCTCAGCAGTTCTCAGAGAAGGCAACCACCCTGTTCCCACTGAGGGAATCACCAGGAGGGGCAAGAGAAGGTGCCGCCCCCAAGTGGATCTTCCTGGGCAGCAGACATCTGCAAAGGGCTGGAAGAAGATGGGACAGGGAGGACAAGGCACATCCCTGGTGATACTCAGAAGTTACTGTATTATATTAGTCTGGAAATAAATTTCTAAAATTTATTATTTGTGTAAATTATTTGTACTCCCAAACTTGTGAAGTCTAGTGATGTTGAGGTTCTATTCCTGAGAGGGAAATTTTTCTTGAAACACATTATATTACATAGTTTCTTAGAGAATTAAAGGGGAAAGAACGATGTTTTATGGAGTGTCTGCTCTGAGCTAGGCCTGTTTTTCCCAGACCCCATGAAGTAGGTTGCAGCCGTCTCCTGTCACGGTGAGAACAGGATTGGCGAGGTTATGTGGTGCACCCAGTACCTCTCAGCTAGAAAGAGCAAACCTAGATCGGTGTGACTGCACATCTGTCTATCTTCACAACTCGCAAGTATCTAAAGCTGAGCTATCAGAGGGAACAGACGCCATCCTCAGTGCGTGTCCTCCTGTATGGCTACAGTACAGGTAAAAATCTAATTATAAAATCAGGATCACTTACCTGCAGGATGGCTTTCCTCCTCTCAGACCCTTCTCTCACAAACAGCATGAAAAGCCTGGGTGAGGCAGGTTGGGACGGTAGAACCTGCCCCTGGCTATGAAAGCTGGTGACTTCTCATTTGGGATGTGTCCTGATGCATTTCCTTAGACACAATACGTACCTAGTTGTTAAGAGAATTTCAGGGGCTCTTTAAATTTTCAGGCTTACTGGAGATTGCTGGTAAGGAATTTCTTGATCTGCACACAAGACAACACTTGTAAGGAGGAGGTTCAGATGAACTGTTCTCCTAGTCGTCATTCACACTCCTAGTTCTGTCAGAGGCATTCCA
This sequence comes from Ailuropoda melanoleuca, assembly GCF_002007445.2. NCBI lineage: Eukaryota > Metazoa > Chordata > Mammalia > Carnivora > Ursidae > Ailuropoda > Ailuropoda melanoleuca. The sequence continues at coordinate 32,778,570 of NC_048219.1, read as the reverse complement.
TAACATGTAAAGACATTTGGAGAATGTCACCTAGAGGTAAACAGTAAAGCACACCGTTAGATTTCCCTGTAGATTTCCTAAGAGAATAGTGTAGTGGAGGCCCTAGTCTGTTTTTCCTTCCATCCCATTATCACATCTAATTGTACTATTCAGACTTCCTAGGAAACATATACAAGCTGACATGTCAGAAAGAGCAGAGAAAATATAGAGAGAATACCTTTATAGTGCATATGAAAAAAATATTTTTTAACCCATGAGATAATAAATGTAAAAGAAATGTTGTGTGTTCAGTTCAGGGTTTTAGGAGAAATTAAATAGCAGTTGGAATGTAATATGTATACATGTGCTCTAAGTTGTATATGGAAAAGACCTCTCTGAATTCTGCATTTAGTTGCGTACCATACTGTCTGGCTTTTCATGTGCCCAGAGGATTTAGGTGTCATTGGCTAGTTGCTCAGTGGTTAGGAGCGTGATGCCAATAAATACAAGGCACAAATTCAATCAAATCTCTCCCATAATCTGGTAGTTGTAGGACTGTCCTCTAAACTCAAAGAGAATATGTAGATTTACTGCTTTGTCTCTAGTACCTAATAATTTTTGGCACATTATGCGTATTCGGTTAGTATTTTACTGATACTGTACACTCATCATCACCTGGTCAAAGGATAATAAAAAATAAGAAAGAAAGACACTTTATGAAATCTCTACCTCTTTGTAGCCATGGGACCCTGGGCAAGTCACTTCAGCTCTCTAACCTTTATTTATTCATTTGTAAAGTGGGGATAAGAAATCCTACCTTATAGGTTGACATGATGATTAAGGCAAATGACGTACTGAAAGCATTTAGCATAATATGTAGCGCTCCAAACATAATAAAAATAATAAATATAGTATAGTATAATATATAGTATATAATATATAGTATAATAAAAATAGCCACAATTTATTGAATGCTTACGTTGTACCAAGCACTGTGCTAAGCATTTTTCAAGCACTGTTGAACCTCACTGCAGCCCTGTATGTGATAGGTATTCTATTACTCCCCATTATAGACCAGGAAACTGAAGTTTAGAGGGTTAATGAAACTTACAGTGTTACGTGATGTATTTCTTAAGATTATTTTACTTGCAAGAACAACAACAACAACAAAAACCCCTGAAACTCAAGAAAATTTATTGCCTCACCAAACAAAAAAGCCCAGAAGTACACTAGCTTTGGGCATGATTTAGTCCAGAGGATCATGATATCATCAGAGCAGTGGTTCTTTTTCTCTGTGATTTTTCTTAGCTGTGGTTTCACTCTTCCCTGCTCATGTCGGGATGGCTGCCAGCAGCTGCCAGAGTTACCTACTTCATTCGCAGTTGGGAAGAGTGGCTCACCTCACAACTATTGAAACAGAACCTTCAATACTAACTGGACCCTCTAAAGAGCAACCCAGAAGCAATCACCACCACGGGGGATGGGATAATCCTGACTGGCTGGGGCTAAGGATGGTCACAGTCAGCACCATTCAAACAGCGTGGCTAGCATAGAGCCACAGGGTCTACTAAATAACTGGAATACAAACCTGTGCCATTTATCCTCTTCCAGGAGGCGAAGAAACAAGATGATTCTTTGTAGATTTGGTCCAAAATGATATTTAAGCTGATCAAAAACAATGTAACATAAGTTTTATGTTGATGTGGTAGTACATTTGCATTCGTATATTGGCTTTACCATTTACAACCTGAAGTATCTCCTGTCCTCAAAACCAGCCTATGAGACTGGAAGGACAATGTGGTGTTATTTACTCATAAAGGAGAAGACTAAGCCTCGGAGGGATTAGGCAAGTTATCCAAGGATGCACTTCAACTAATTGGCAAACTGGGGTGAGAAGGAAAGGATTCCTGATTTGTAACCCAGTTCTCCTTCAGCAATACGACATTCTTTGGAGAGGGAGGTGTTACCTACATTTTTCATCTGGAAACCGAAGCTCAAAGATATTAAGCAACTGTGTGCCCAGCACTACTCAGCTCATAATGGCAGAACTGAGATTCAGACCCTCATCTTCTGACTCCAAAGTCTGTGCTCTTCATCCAGTTACTGCCACTTCAGTTGGCAGATCTCATAAAGGAAGTGGCAATGAAAGCTGTTCATCTCCCTTCACCCCTCACTTGTGAACAGTAGGGCCAATACCCTCCTTTCTCTTAAAAGCATTCATTTTAATACTCTATGACAGGTGGTAAAAATATTCATTTTAAGTATATTCATATACATGAGGGTTAAAATTCTTGTTAATCATCTTATAAGGTAAACACGTTATTAGAGCCTCGAGAGTTCTTTACTCTGTGTTGAGAAGTATTTCTCCATTACTGGGAAGAACCCTATCAGCGTATATTCCTTCACAGTTACCCCGAACTTCTCTCAGAAGACCAATAGCCTCCAAAGGTAGGCCAGTGACTCCCGGCCTCTTAGTCATCAAGGACTCCTTTTACGTGGTCTGACTGTGTGCATGGACTTTGACAGCACAGTTCTGTCTTGAAGGGGTGGAGGGTCCAGGCTCATGTCCAGGGCTTCTTGCTGTGCCGGCTGTTTAGGAGTCGAGTTTGTAGGGCATGGGGCGGAAGTCACAGTGTGGTCCTGCTCCCATGTCTCAGAATTTCTGTGATATCACCAAAGACCAATCAGGACCTNTTGAGAAGTATTTCTCCATTACTGGGAAGAACCCTATCAGCGTATATTCCTTCACAGCTACCCCCGAACTTCTCTCAGAAGACCAATAGCCTCCAAAGGTAGGCCAGTGACTCCCGGCCTCTTAGTCATCAAGGACTCCTTTTACGTGGTCTGACTGTGTGCATGGACTTTGACAGCACAGTTCTGTCTTGAAGGGGTGGAGGGTCCAGGCTCATGTCCAGGGCTTCTTGCTGTGCCGGCTGTTTAGGAGTCGAGTTTGTAGGGCATGGGGCGGAAGTCACAGTGTGGTCCTGCTCCCATGTCTCAGAATTTCTGTGATATCACCAAAGACCAATCAGGACCTCTGATCATCATGTGATCTCTGGTATTATTAAAATTTCAGCCAAAAGAAAAATTTGTGATTTTAATTAGTCTGGGTGGCCTAATTATGTGAGAGAAAATATAAAATTTTTAGTTAGGCACTTTGAAATATTAAGCATGGCTGGCAGATGCCCAATATCGTCTTTTTGGACCATGAGGGGCCTGGGACCTCATACTGGGCAACATAGGTCTAATGTCAGATTGCTTTGTTTTTCTCTTCAGACTATAAAAGAAAGTAAAATTGACATGTATTAATTTTGACCAATATATCAAAGTAGATGATGGATGATCACCTTAAATGTTCTGTTGTTCTATATTTAAGGATATATTTCTTTAATTATTACAGTTTTTGTACAGAAACAAGTTGAATTTATTTTTTCTACCAGTATTCCTCTGATGCTATGGTAGCCTTGAGAGAATCAAAGGCAATATGGCTGGTCTTATTTTGTGTGTGTGGGGAACATGGGATAGTAACATCTGCCCTGATTACTTCCCAGCATTATTATGGGTTTTGAATATAGTAATGTGTATATGCCTTGTACAGCATCCAAACTGCTATACCGTTGCTGGTTCTTGTATTCTAGCATTGTCTTAGTCTGTGCTGTAAGATTATTAGTTAGGAGAGGTCACTTCCAAAAGGACGGCCACTTGCCTGATCTAGAATTGAAGATATGTAAGACAAAGGGAAGCCTATTTGTACCAAGTTTTGTTTTAGTCTGATTTATGAGATTTATGAGAGAGAGAGAGTGTGTGTGTGTGTGTGTGTGGTGTGTGTGTGTGTTTATCCCAGTTATTCTGTTAATCCTATAATGACCTTCTTCTAGAGAGTGTACCTGGTTTCCACCAATTTCTACTTTCTGATGCTTATGTCAGTCTCTTCCTGGCCAGTGCATTCTCCAGAGGATGGACTGAGAGAATGGGAATTCATGTTTGGTGAGCCCTGCTAAAGACAAGACACCACATCCTCTCTCTCTGTGTAATCCTCACAACACCTCCTCAAGACATGGGTTATTTCCCCAATTGATGGGGAAATGGAGGATCACAGGACTGTGTAACGTAGCCAAGGTCACACAGATAGTCTAGGAGTTCAACTCGTTTTGTGATACTCAAGCTTTTACTGACTTTCACATGCTTTGTCGCACACACAGCAAATGAGAGCAACTGTCAGGACAACGTGGGAAACATTTCTTTTTTCCTGCTCCATGATCCCTGACACTTTCCATGGTCTCCCCCCCTGAACACCATCTAACCAGCCAAATGACAGGAGTTCATGACAAGGGCCCAGCAGCCCTCAGGGACATGAATCAGCACATAGTAAGTGCTCACTGACTTCCAAGTGCAAAGACTGAAAGAATGAAAGAATGAATACATATGAATGAATACAAACAAGTGAGCAAAAGGAGTTATGTGAATGCTTGAGGTAGTTTTGGGGTGCACTTTATAATGCAGTGAGGGAAAGCCTCACCCACATACCAGAGTATGTTTATATCACCTCCTCCCAGTTCCCAAGTTCCTGTAAACCTCAGCACTACCCACAAACACTCCATGGCAGGTACAGAAAAATCCTGCCAGTTCTGTATCCTCCACTCACTGACCCTATTCTCCGCTTTATTTATCTTCGTAGCAGTTATCTCCATCTGAAATGGTAGACTTGACTCTACGACTACCCAAAGCCATTTGGGTCACTAGCTTTGACCTGAGCTGATCACAAAGATCCAACTCGTTCTCATCAAGGGAACTAGTTTAGGAAACCGCTGAGCATTTGAGGTCTGAAGATCGGGCTTCAGATCCTGCCTTCCTCACTGGCTGTGTGACAGAATATGCCGCTCGGCCGCTGAGAGCCTCAGTTCATCCTCCCCCGAATGTTACGGAGACAAATCACACGTGCCGCATTGCACTGTGAGCCCGCCCTCAGCCTGGGAGCGACCTGGGGGCCGGAGGTCTGTGGCAGTCATCTTTCTTACTCTTGATCCAAAGTACTGCTCGAGATGGATCTCTTCCATCAGCGTAAGAATAGAATCATAACTAGCATTGCCTCTCAGAGTTGTTGGGAAACTCCTCAGGGTGCCAGTGTTGCCGGTCTGTCAAGCAGGCTAATGTTCTTCTTAGGCTTGCCCATAAGAGCTCAGCATCTGCAGTGAGACAGAGCTGGATTTGGGGCTGGCTCATTCTGAGTAAATCACTTTACTCTGTAAGATTCAGTTTTCTTCCTCTGGAAAATGGAGGTAGTAATGGTTGAGGCTTCATGGGGGTGGGTCGGAGGCCCAAATGTATACCCGGGGCTCAGCTGTTTCCCAGCATGTAGGACGTCTGTGCATCAAGAGTGTGTCAGGACCAGCCTGTCCCCTCAGCCCACTTGAGCTCACCTGCAGCCAGGGCTGGGGGAAGAGTTTTCCAGCACCGTTCTCATCCGGCTGCTTCCTTCTCTGCTGAGGGTTTTCTCTGGCCCCACATGATTTTGCTCCACCACCAGCAGGGGTACCCCAGAAGAACTGGGGTTTTAACTCCTTCAGGGTGTCCCACATCCAGGGGATCAGCGTCAGTGGGNATGTCTCATCCTTTTGGGATGATTCTAGGGTGTGGTCCACAGTTTGTCAGCAGGTGGGATGGGGCCCCATTGCCCAAAACTTTAACCCACTTATTAATACAGACTCTATAGGCTTCTCTCCCTTCCCTCTCTCTTCATCCACTTCTTCGTGTGTGCTTCCCTGAGATTGCTGCCAAATGACCTGGTACCCACCTACCCTACCTTAGTGCCTGCCTCGGGGCCTGCTTCGAGGGGAAACCGAACTGTGAAGTTCACTATCAAACTTGTTATTACTGACTCCCCATAACAACCCCGCTTACCAGGTGAAGAAACTGAAGTTCAGAGAGGTGGAGTGGCCCATGATTGCATTGCAAATGGTCCTAATAGTCCCTATCTCTGGGGATCGTTTTGAGGAAGTCATAAGTCAATTATCAGATATAAATGGGCCCTGTCAATGGTCGTATTGGGCATGAGTTGCTTATTGTCCCTTTATAGTGTTACCTCTTCTAATGATGGTGACATGGACAGTGATCCTCAGATGCCCAGAGTAGCCATAAACTTGCCCAAGTACAATAGCTAATCATCCCTCCTTCAGGCCACACAGTCAATCCCCAGAAGAGCCTCTCAGTTTGAACCTATTATCTGTGATTCATGGGCTCTTGATCTAGAGTGACCCTAATAGCCACCCACGCAGTGGGAGTTTTGACTTGGAAATCATAGTCCAGGCGTAAAGTGGTATTTACACACATGTGGCAGCTCGTCCGGGAGCAGGAGAAGTTTATATAACAGCCGGGACAGATTGCAGAGTTACCACTCAACAGCCTCGTCCAGAGCACAGAAATCTGTCAGGAGTCGAAATGTGAAGGAAAGACAGGCTGGGGAGACAAGCCGGTCTTGGCAGGCCTGCTTAGCAGCACTCAGATTTACTCTTCAGAGGACATTTGGGTTGGATTGTTCTGGAGATGTGGTCATTAGGGCTCAAGCAAGATCAAGTTACTGACAATAAGATCAGTAAGCAGAGCATTAATGGGAGTCACCGCTCATTACTGAGGCCTCGTCCCAACCAGGCCCCCAAAGCACTTGACGTAGTTAATTCCTGCAACAATTCTGAGAGGTGGCTATGATTGTCCCACTTTATATAGGAATGAAGAAATCAGAGCCCAGAGAGCCTTGGTGGCCTCCTGTAGACATCGCGGTTTGGACTACCTAGCCCTTCCAAGCCTCTGGGCCGCAGATTAATGCCATCTGGAGGTGTTAGGTGGTAGTGCGTTGGCTCTTTGGCTGGTTGGTTGGTATACAGTGCACAGAAGTACAGTGCAATGTAGAGAAATGTCTTTCGAACCAGATAGACCTTAGATGAATCATTTCACTTTCCCAGGACTAATGTCACTCCTACCAAATATTTAGTAATATCCGTCTCCCAGAGCACCTGTGAGAAGGCAGTGGGTTTGTGCATGTAGATGCTTGGTACTTGGTAACTGATCACTCCTTGCTATTTCTCTCTCCCTCTCAACTTTGTGGCTTATAGTCCATTTACTTCCAAAGATGATTTACAAAAGGAAGTTTGGGGCCAAAATCTGAGAGGAGATTCATTTCTTTGAGGCCAGGCCTCAAGTTAAAAGATTTTTTTGTAAGGCAGAGAATGTCAAGAGACAAATATAAGAGTAGTTTCAACAAAGTTGTTTGTTTTCTACTCAAGATGACATTAGGTATTAATCAGGCATTCCCTGTTCTGGTTTCTCTGCCCTCTGCTGGCAAGATCTCTCTCTTTGAACTATTTCAGATGTCCTAGCAGAGCTGGAGAGCCCTCCTCACCCTAGGCCCCACTGACATATGAAGGGCAGGTAGAGTTCCCATGGGCAAGCTCAATGACCATGACTGGTCACTGACTTTCTCCCTCAAAGGGAACTGCCTCTTTTTACCCAAGATGTTGACAAGATGTTGATTCACACTAATTTTTGAAGTGAGATTTAGAAAAAGCAATTATGATAAAAATAAAACAAAACAAGTAAAAAAGCTAAAAATTAAAACTAAAAAACAAAACAAAATCCTAAAACTAAAGGTTATGTTGGGACCAAATATATCAAGGACAGGAGGGGACCACTTCTGGGAGAAGATGGTATGGTGAATACAAATGACACAGAAATAATTATTTTACTCCTATTAGGACTGAGTCTAATGGTCACACAAGGTTAAACCGCACACCTCCAGGGGCGCCATCCACCCACAGAACAATGTAGATAACACCCAATATAGTTGTGCAACAAGGCAGCCCTATCTGTTATGACCCCTTTATCCTTTCTGCCAGGGAGCATGATCAGGGTAGAACATAATTTATAGTGAACTCAAGTTCTAGGTGGGAGAGGAGATGGTCAGACAGAAGTTGGATACTTCCATTAACCTTTACAACAATGGTAGGCAATTACAGTTAACACATAGTGAAATGTGTCAGAGACTCTACTAAACACTTCATATGTTCTTCCCTTTTACCCTCAACTCCAATACTGTTGCTACAGCCGACATCCATTCTTCCTCTTCCTTTCCAACAAAACTTTGTTCTGTTTAGGTGGCTGTGCCCTGCCCAAGGGGATAAATCATGATCATTTAAGTCAATCAAGGCAACGTTATCCCCCGAAGACTGTGATTGATCTAGGATTTAGGCATGTGACCAGATCTGGTCAATGAGGAATAAAGGAACATGTAATATTTTCCAGAGATGGCAAATGTTTCCCTCCCTGATAAGAGAGAGGCAACATAAAGGCTATCCTTTTTCCTTTTTTCTTCCTTTTCTTTTTTTTATCCTTCTCTTTTCTTTTTCCTTTTTTATTTTTTATTTTTTTTGGTAACTCATGTCTTCTATTTCTGCTTTGTAACTACTGTGTTAAGATATGATGTTTGCTGCTGCTGTGGCCTTCTCACGAATCTGAGAATCATGACGATACCAACCAAGAACCCTAATATCACCTTGTTGCTGAGCCAACACTGGCACTGTCTCCCTTGAAACTTTTTGAGAAGTGAGATAATTAAATGTCTTAATAGTTTATGCCACTATTAATTGAGTATTTTCTTACTTGTACCCAAAAGAATTCCTGCTGATAAAATATTACTGGTTCCATTTTCCATTTTCCTTTTTATGAGTTAAATAATACATTTTATAAGTTAAATAACAATGTCACAGAGTTAGTAAGTGGACTGGCTGTGCTTTAAGTCTGCCTGAGCCTAAGCTTTTCACTGGTACTATTCTGCCTGGAGCCAAGTCTAACTAAGGTCCAGGGAATTACATTCCAGGGCAATATATAAACCCAGTCAACTGAGAGGAGCTCTCAACAGTGGACAGCTTCACTGGGGGGGGGGGGGGGTGGTGGGGAGCTCTCTGTCACTGGAAATGTTGAAGCTAAGATGACTATAAGCATTGTTGGGGAGGACAGTCAGGCTCTGAGCAGACAAAGTAAGGAAGGTGGACTCTTAAGAGGCAAGTGTTCCATCTGCAACAGAACCAAATGAACCCAAAGACCAGGTGACAAAGAAGTTGCAGCCTTGGCTGACCAGGTTTTCACTCTGAGGAAGTGTCTTAGGCATTTGTGCTGAGAGGATGGGCCCGATAGCTCTGCTCCTGGACTGCTGGTGGTGACTGGTAAAGCTCAGGTCTGGGTCTGTGTCAGAGTCCTAGCTGTGCTGTTCCTTAGCTGTGAACTTCAGCCTCCTCCTTTGCCAAATGGGAAGAATGGACTTGGTGTAGTTCACAGGGTCACTGTGAGGATTAAAGGAGATGACGAGGGGTGCCTGGGTGGCTCAGTCATTAAGCATCTGCCTTCGGCTCAGGGCGTGATCCCAGAGTCCTGGGATCGAGCCCCACATCCGGCTCCTCCGCTGGGAGCCTGCTTCTTCCTCTCCCACTCCCCCTGCTTGTGTTCCCTCTCTCGCTGGCTGTCTCTCTCCCTGTCAAATAAATAAACAAAATCTTAAAAATAAAGGAGATGATACACTTTCACAAACATTTATTGTGGACCTACTATGTGCCTAGCCTTCTGTTGAATTGTGATGTCTGTGTAAGCTGTAAAGAGCTTTCCAAATTTAAAACATTAAGTATTATTCTTTATTTTTAAAATTTGTGCAACGTCTCTGTCCTTCCTACCCCACCAAGGGAACAAAAAAAGGACTCCATTCATCCATTTTGAAATAAATTGAGCTCTTATCCAGGAAAATAGAAGAAATGGCTCCAACGGATAGAGTTT
>NC_048219.1:32749010-32768474 GCF_002007445.2 Ailuropoda melanoleuca | reverse complement strand
CTAATAGTCCCTATCTCTGGGGATCGTTTTGAGGAAGTCATAAGTCAATTATCAGATATAAATGGGCCCTGTCAATGGTCGTATTGGGCATGAGTTGCTTATTGTCCCTTTATAGTGTTACCTCTTCTAATGATGGTGACATGGACAGTGATCCTCAGATGCCCAGAGTAGCCATAAACTTGCCCAAGTACAATAGCTAATCATCCCTCCTTCAGGCCACACAGTCAATCCCCAGAAGAGCCTCTCAGTTTGAACCTATTATCTGTGATTCATGGGCTCTTGATCTAGAGTGACCCTAATAGCCACCCACGCAGTGGGAGTTTTGACTTGGAAATCATAGTCCAGGCGTAAAGTGGTATTTACACACATGTGGCAGCTCGTCCGGGAGCAGGAGAAGTTTATATAACAGCCGGGACAGATTGCAGAGTTACCACTCAACAGCCTCGTCCAGAGCACAGAAATCTGTCAGGAGTCGAAATGTAAAGGAAAGACAGGCTGGGGAGACAAGCCGGTCTTGGCAGGCCTGCTTAGCAGCACTCAGATTTACTCTTCAGAGGACATTTGGGTTGGATTGTTCTGGAGATGTGGTCATTAGGGCTCAAGCAAGATCAAGTTACTGACAATAAGATCAGTAAGCAGAGCATTAATGGGAGTCACCGCTCATTACTGAGGCCTCGTCCCAACCAGGCCCCCAAAGCACTTGACGTAGTTAATTCCTGCAACAATTCTGAGAGGTGGCTATGATTGTCCCACTTTATTTGGAATGAAGAAATCAGAGCCCAGAGAGCCTCGGTGGCCTCCTGTAGACATCGCGGTTTGGACTACCTAGCCCTTCCAAGCCTCTGGGCCGCAGATTAATGCCATCTGGAGGTGTTAGGTGGTAGTGCGTTGGCTCTTTGGCTGGTTGGTTGGTATACAGTGCACAGAAGTACAGTGCAATGTAGAGAAATGTCTTTCGAACCAGATAGACCTTAGATGAATCATTTCACTTTCCCAGGACTAATGTCACTCCTACCAAATATTTAGTAATATCCGTCTCCCAGAGCACCTGTGAGAAGGCAGTGGGTTTGTGCATGTAGATGCTTGGTACTTGGTAACTGATCACTCCTTGCTATTTCTCTCTCCCTCTCAACTTTGTGGCTTATAGTCCATTTACTTCCAAAGATGATTTACAAAAGGAAGTTTGGGGCCAAAATCTGAGAGGAGATTCATTTCTTTGAGGCCAGGCCTCAAGTTAAAAGATTTTTTTGTAAGGCAGAGAATGTCAAGAGACAAATATAAGAGTAGTTTCAACAAAGTTGTTTGTTTTCTACTCAAGATGACATTAGGTATTAATCAGGCATTCCCTGTTCTGGTTTCTCTGCCCTCTGCTGGCAAGATCTCTCTCTTTGAACTATTTCAGATGTCCTAGCAGAGCTGGAGAGCCCTCCTCACCCTAGGCCCCACTGACATATGAAGGGCAGGTAGAGTTCCCATGGGCAAGCTCAATGACCATGACTGGTCACTGACTTTCTCCCTCAAAGGGAACTGCCTCTTTTTACCCAAGATGTTGACAAGATGTTGATTCACACTAATTTTTGAAGTGAGATTTAGAAAAAGCAATTATGATAAAAATAAAACAAAACAAGTAAAAAAGCTAAAAATTAAAACTAAAAAACAAAAACAAAACAAAATCCTAAAACTAAAGGTTATGTTGGGACCAAATATATCAAGGACAGGAGGGGACCACTTCTGGGAGAAGATGGTATGGTGAATACAAATGACACAGAAATAATTATTTTACTCCTATTAGGACTGAGTCTAATGGTCACACAAGGTTAAACCGCACACCTCCAGGGGCGCCATCCACCCACAGAACAATGTAGATAACACCCAATATAGTTGTGCAACAAGGCAGCCCTATCTGTTATGACCCCTTTATCCTTTCTGCCAGGGAGCATGATCAGGGTAGAACATAATTTATAGTGAACTCAAGTTCTAGGTGGGAGAGGAGATGGTCAGACAGAAGTTGGATACTTCCATTAACCTTTACAACAATGGTAGGCAATTACAGTTAACACATAGTGAAATGTGTCAGAGACTCTACTAAACACTTCATATGTTCTTCCCTTTTACCCTCAACTCCAATACTGTTGCTACAGCCGACATCCATTCTTCCTCTTCCTTTCCAACAAAACTTTGTTCTGTTTAGGTGGCTGTGCCCTGCCCAAGGGGATAAATCATGATCATTTAAGTCAATCAAGGCAACGTTATCCCCCGAAGACTGTGATTGATCTAGGATTTAGGCATGTGACCAGATCTGGTCAATGAGGAATAAAGGAACATGTAATATTTTCCAGAGATGGCAAATGTTTCCCTCCCTGATAAGAGAGAGGCAACATAAAGGCTATCCTTTTTCCTTTTTTCTTCCTTTTCTTTTTTTTATCCTTCTCTTTTCTTTTTCCTTTTTTATTTTTTATTTTTTTTGGTAACTCATGTCTTCTATTTCTGCTTTGTAACTACTGTGTTAAGATATGATGTTTGCTGCTGCTGTGGCCTTCTCACGAATCTGAGAATCATGACGATACCAACCAAGAACCCTAATATCACCTTGTTGCTGAGCCAACACTGGCACTGTCTCCCTTGAAACTTTTTGAGAAGTGAGATAATTAAATGTCTTAATAGTTTATGCCACTATTAATTGAGTATTTTCTTACTTGTACCCAAAAGAATTCCTGCTGATAAAATATTACTGGTTCCATTTTCCATTTTCCTTTTTATGAGTTAAATAATACATTTTATAAGTTAAATAACAATGTCACAGAGTTAGTAAGTGGACTGGCTGTGCTTTAAGTCTGCCTGAGCCTAAGCTTTTCACTGGTACTATTCTGCCTGGAGCCAAGTCTAACTAAGGTCCAGGGAATTACATTCCAGGGCAATATATAAACCCAGTCAACTGAGAGGAGCTCTCAACANCCCCCAACAGGGGCACGGTTCCCTGGGGGGGGGGGGGAGCTCTCTGTCACTGGAAATGTTGAAGCTAAGATGACTATAAGCATTGTTGGGGAGGACAGTCAGGCTCTGAGCAGACAAAGTAAGGAAGGTGGACTCTTAAGAGGCAAGTGTTCCATCTGCAACAGAACCAAATGAACCCAAAGACCAGGTGACAAAGAAGTTGCAGCCTTGGCTGACCAGGTTTTCACTCTGAGGAAGTGTCTTAGGCATTTGTGCTGAGAGGATGGGCCCGATAGCTCTGCTCCTGGACTGCTGGTGGTGACTGGTAAAGCTCAGGTCTGGGTCTGTGTCAGAGTCCTAGCTGTGCTGTTCCTTAGCTGTGAACTTCAGCCTCCTCCTTTGCCAAATGGGAAGAATGGACTTGGTGTAGTTCACAGGGTCACTGTGAGGATTAAAGGAGATGACGAGGGGTGCCTGGGTGGCTCAGTCATTAAGCATCTGCCTTCGGCTCAGGGCGTGATCCCAGAGTCCTGGGATCGAGCCCCACATCCGGCTCCTCCGCTGGGAGCCTGCTTCTTCCTCTCCCATTCCCCCCTGCTTGTGTTCCCTCTCTCGCTGGCTGTCTCTCTCCCTGTCAAATAAATAAACAAAATCTTAAAAATAAAGGAGATGATACACTTTCACAAACATTTATTGTGGACCTACTATGTGCCTAGCCTTCTGTTGAATTGTGATGTCTGTGTAAGCTGTAAAGAGCTTTCCAAATTTAAAACATTAAGTATTATTCTTTATTTTTAAAATTTGTGCAACTTCTCTGTCCTTCCTACCCCACCAATGGAACAAAAAAAGGACTCCATTCATCCATTTTGAAATAAATTGAGCTCTTATCCAGGAAAATAGAAGAAATGGCTCCAACGGATAGAGTTTACAGCAAGACAAATCCCCCAGTGGCCTCTCTGTGCCACTGCTCAATAATGGTGTTTGCTATAAATCAGAGAGCTTCTTTATCAAGTGCCTTGGAAACACTTGGGACCGATTTAGCCCTAGAGTGAGATTAATCACAAATGCTGCTTTAGAAAGAGTGATGGGTATGAATAAGAAGGTTCCGTGGACATCATTTCGATTCACCCCGATTGCTATAGATAGCTGGAGTTTGTAGAACTAGGGTTCTAAGTTTTTAAACATTTCTCAGTTTGAGAAAATGTATTGCATCCAAAAATTACCCCAACAATGACCTAGAGGAAGAAACTAAGGGTTTTGAAAGCACCTACCATGTGTATCAAACACTGTGCTTATTTATATCATCTCTTTTAGTCTCCGTAACAATTCTGTGAGATAGGTCTGGTTATCCTCATTTTACAGATGAGAATAGTGAGACCTAGAGCAGTGAAGTGGCTTGTGTAAATGACCAGGTGGCAGGGAGGAGAATGAAATGCAGGTCTGTTCGACTCTAGAACCTTAACACAGAGCCTCTTGGAACCTTAACTGTAGTTCCCTGGCAGCCGAGCTCCAGGTAGTCACCAAGAAATCAGTGGAAGTGGCTTACTGAAATTGCTGACTCCAGCAGTGATGCTTGAGACAGTCCCTCAGGACCCATCATTAAGGATCCTTTCTATGATGGCCTTTCGAACATCTCACTTTTTTTTCAAAGGTAGTGGATGAGTGAATGAATGAATGAATGAATGAATGAAAGTCTGCCAGACAGAGTAAGAATCTACCTCCTCTTGCTCATTCACAGTAGGGTGGTCATGGAAGGTGTGGCACGACTGAGACCCCTGGACTGCCCCCAGCCAGTGATTGGCATGGCAGGGGCACCAGGGCTGGGCTGGACCACTCCTGCCTTGCATGAGGTACCTGCAATGGTCGATGTTTGCTTAGGGACTTCCTGGGTGCCTTGCTGAGCCTCTTAGAACTGGGCTACAGTCAGAAGCTCTTCTGAGTCTCCTCCTTCCTCCCCAGTCCCCTGCACCGCGGACTGAAGGCTGTCCCTGCCTACTCCTGCCTGCCCCACCCCTCGTCACTCATGTGTTTCCCCCATGACTCTCTTGCACATCTGATCCCATCTCCATGTCTGCTTCTTGGAGAACTCTAAGGGACAGACTTAGGGATTCTATTTCCCCAACTCACCACCTGCTGCCAGGAAAACAGATCAATAGGCGATATTGTCATGGAAGGGAACGCTATAGAGCAGGGAAATTGACATTAGAGATATAGGTATCAACACGGAGACATCTCTAAAACATAATGCTGAGCAAAAACCAAAAAATGGTGCAGAGTGATACATGCGGTCCGTAATGTTTATATGAATTTTTAAAAATGTGTAGGAGAACTTCATGTGAAAAAAGGCAAAAGGATGGGAATAAATACCTGGAGGGCAAAAAAGAAAATGCGTAAAACAAGGTGATACCTTGTTTGGAGAGACCCACATATGTAATACAACTATGAAAGACACACCAGGGAATGATAAGCACCAAATTCAGGAGAGAGGTGACCACTGGGGATAGAGAGAAAGGAGAAGGCAGTCAGGTTTTCTCTTTTAAAGCTGGGTAGTGGGCACACGGTCGTGCGTTGTACTCATGCTTTTTATATGCCTGAAGTAGTCCATGAAAAATTAATACATATTGAATCATATCCAACTAAGTGCCTCTTTTGAAAAAATATTAAAATGATTGGGAACTGGAGTTGGTGGAAAATCTCGGATCCATGTGGTCACGTGCCAGCAGCTGGGGCTTGGTCGATCGTGGCTGTTCCTGCCCTGAGCGGCAGCTCCTTACTTTTGTGCTTCTTTCTACTCTCTCCTCCTCCCAGCCCCTCCCTGGACCACAAGCTCTAAGAAAGAAGACTCTCCTTATTTCTGAATCCCCAGTGGCTACGACAGGAGCAGGGAGCACTGTGTCTATTACTGTGTGTTTAATAATCAGGAGATAAGAAACAGGATGGTCAAGAGAGAAGGCAGGCAGGTAGGGAGACGGCAGAGCCTACATCCCTAAGTCCTTCCACGTAGCCAGGTGGGCAGAGTCTGCGCCCTGGTCTGAGCCCCACTGTGTGTGTGCGTCGGGTCTGCAGTGACATGCCTCTGGGGCCAGATTCAGTGGGACGTACTTGAGTTCCTGTTACTCTACCAGCCACTGTATCAAAGGCTTCATGTGTTATTTTCAATCTTCCCCACTCGGAGAGTTGGCAGCATCGCCCCTTCGTACGGATAAAGAGTGCAGCTTGGCAAAGAGGAGTGCCGCCAGAGCCACCCAAAGTCTTGGTGGTCTCAGTTGTGCACCAGGGGGCTCTGCATCCAGGTCATGTGTCTGTTTTGCAGAAGGCATGACGTGTCTATCTGCTGGGAGGCCGCTCTTCCACGTATGTATGAATGCATCCATTTATTCAACGCTCCTACCTTGCAGGCGCTGCTGCTCCAGACCCCCGAATACACCTAGCAGGGCCGACAGAGGCACAAGCAGGTTGCCAGGGCTGTGGGGTGAGTTGCATGATAGGGGGAGATAGGGGCAGTGGCAGAATGAAGACATGGCACATCACCCAGAGAAGATATCAAGTCTTCCTAGAAACAGGACCTCCAGATGGGACCCAGGTAAAACCAGGTGCAGGAAAGAGAGGTGTGTGGCAGGGGAGGGAAATGGTTCCTTTAAGAAAGAATAACCTCCCTGAGTTCTGAAGATGGGAAAATAAAGCATTACGGCTTTACATGACAACCAGGTGGGCATCCTCCCCGAGTATCCCTCTCAGCTGCCCTCCACGTTCAGGATCCTAGGCTTCAGGGACCTTTCCTGGGCACCCACTTAGCTTCTACTCTGATCTACCCACGCCAGCCGTGTGAGGCCAGGTCCTCCGAGAAAGCAGAGAGCAGAAACTGAGACAGGATCACATGTGTAGGCATCCAGAAGGGTAACCACCTGTGAGAGAAAATGAGGAGGAGGCCAGGGAAGGCCGGGGGAGCTGTAGTCTGTGATGCCAGTCTGACCCCGAGCGAGGGAGAGAGAGAAGGAAGGTTGGGAGGAGATGTCTTAGGGCTAGGTTTGGCAAGGCTGCCCGGGAGTTCTTTAGATACAGTTGCCTATGAGAGAGCTGAGTCTCCCAGGAATGGCCCTGCGTGAGTGGCCCTCCCTGGCTCCGCCACTGGCTGGGAGAGGTTAGGGGCAAGCATGGTGCAAAGGCAGTGCCAGCTTTCAGAGAACAGTTGGTGGGACCATTGGTCAGCGACATTCTCTGAAGTTGGACATCCAAGAGGCACGTTCTTTTTTTTTTTTCTTAAACAACAACCCAGATTCCTTTTTTTCCCCCAAAGATTTTATTTATTTATTTGACACAGAGACAGCCAGTAAGAGAGACAGCTAGTGAGAGAGAAACAAGCAGGGGGAGTGGGAGAGAAAGAAGCAGGCTCCTAGCAGAGGAGCCTGATGTGGGGCTCGATCCAAGAATGCCGGGATCGGGGCGCCTGGGTGGCACAGCGGTTAAGCGTCTGCCTTTGGCTCAGGGCGTGATCCCGGCGTTATGGGATAGCCCCACATCAGGCTCCTCCGCTATGAGCCTGCTTCTTCCTCTCCCACTCCCTCTGCTTTGTGTTCCCTCTCTCGCTGGCTGTCTCTATCTCTGTTGAATAAATAAGTAAAATCTTTAAAAAAAAAAAAAATAAAGAATGCCGGGATCACGCCCTGAGCCAAAGGCAGACGCTTAACGACTGAGCCACCCAGGCGCCCCAAGAGGCACGTTCTTGAGGCCACCGTGCTGCCCTCGGTCTTTCATCCCAAAGTCCAGCTTTCCTTTGGTGCCTGTTCCTGAGCTGCAACAGGGGAAACATATCTGGCCAGAGGTGGTGTAAGTTGGCAGTAAGGAGAGCAGTTTGGAGCCATCCCGCCAGCTCTGCCACTTACTGGCTGGGCTGGATACATGACCCCCCAGTTTCCTCATCTGAAAATGTGGATGATAGCACTTCCTATCTCATAGGATTGTTGTAGGATTAAATGAATTAAAATAGATGGTGAATGCTTAACAAGCATTATTCATTTATGATTGTAATGGAGGCATTTTGATTCAGAGTGTGTTTGAATGCATCCGTTTGACAGGGCTGCATCACAATGTAAAAACCTTTTATGTACCTCTACTAACACTATGCGCCAGACTCCCTCGAGCCTCACCCTGTCCTTGACCTTTTGTCCACGTTTCTGCAAAGCTTCTCCTGACCCCGAGGCTTGTTTTGGGGCCCTCTGATTCTGCAGTGTCCTTTCCCATGGAACTTTTCACAATGACTGGTTGCAATTTTGTCATTACTGTCATTCCCTCTACTAACCTGAGGGTTCCTATGGGGTGGGGGCATGTGTCCTGTTCACTGCTGCATCTTCAGAACTCAGTGTGCTGGCTGGTCCCAGCCCTTGCGAGGCTCAGACACAGGGCCATCCTGCCTGTTCTCGCAGGGCGGTCTGGCTGAGAGGGGAGTGAGGCTGCCATCTTGCTCATGCTCTGGGTGCTGAACGCTGTGCTCAGGGACTCTGTTTCTGCCTGACGGAGGCACAGTGTTCTAATTTGCATTCACACAATGTTGCTGACAGCTCACTAAGGTGGGCACCACTGAGCTGCACATACCCAGAGGAGTGCTCTTTTCTTATTTGCAAAAGGTGCTATGTCAGCCAACAGAAGCTCTGCCAATCAGCAGGGCTCAGAATGTGTGCAAGAGCCTGGCGCAGTGCCTCATAGTGTGATAGCTCTCCTTCTAGAAACTTCTGGACAAGCCCGAGTCTCTTTCTGCCTGTGTAACATGAGGGGTTCCGTTTGTGTTCTTCTAAGGAACTCTTCTGCCCTGACATTTAAGGCTTTTCGAGAACAGGTATTTGGATCCTACTAATGTGTGGGAAATTAGGATCACCCATGTCCTCTCTTGGGCAAGGGTGAGCCTTGCTCATCCCCCGGTCAGCTCCTTCCTCCTCCAGGGAGCCTGCCTCACCAAGCCCACATGTACCACATTTGCTTTGTACTGTATAGTTTATTAGTTGACTTTATATACATTACTTACTGTAATTCTCACAACAGCCTAGTGATGTTGGTGTTACCATCTCATCGATGAGGGAAATGAAACTCAGAGAGGTTAAATAACTTTCCCAAGACCACACAGCTAGTAAAAGGCAGGGTTAAGACTTGAACAGAAATCTAGAAATTAGAATTCCTACCACTTTTTTTATGTTGCTTGTATTTTTTCTCTGCATTGGATGTTTCATTCCTCCGTTTGGAATATAAGAACGTAATTCCACTTCATTCTAGTTCCTCCTGAACTCCTCATGTACACAGTAGGTGCTATGTGCTGTCTGAGTAAAAGCCAACATTCTTGAGATGCAATCCCATCATGTGTCAAACTCTAGAAAGCCCCTGTGCAAATACAGACCCACGTGTGCATGACATCACTCAGGCTGATACCTTCTATGCCTGTGCTGGGTGCAGCTGGTATGACACTGTTAAGGAGACAACTCTGTTTAAAACAAAAGCCAGTTCTCCAGTCTTTCCTGCCAGTGGCTATGGATTTGTTAACCAGATGCTCTGCTTCCCTGTTTCTGCACTGTGTTCTTCCCTGTTCTCTCCTCCCCACAGCCCAGGCTCTGCCTCTCTTCTCACTTAGTATCCACACTTCCTTGACCCCTCCAGCTGCGAGCTCAGTTTCTCTCTTCTAAACCTGCTTCTTCCTAGCTTTGGGGCATCCACCCAGAATCTCCCAGAGCCCACTCCACACATGTCCACAGCCCCACAGCCTGCCCTGTCTCAGATTCTTGGGCACAACTGAGACACACAGCAGGTGCAGGTAGAGGCTCATTTATACCTGTGAAGCCATGGACTTACACAGATGGGTCCACCTGGCCATACAGATTCACGTCCATCGGGCCAAGAGCAGACACAGCGGCACACACTTGTGCCCTTAGGGGCCAAGGGCCCACGTGCAAACCCACTCACGTTTTAACACGACAGGCGTGCCCAGATGCACAGATACACGTACACATGGCTCTCAAATGTTCACGTGACCATGTGCCGCTGAGACTGTGGTGCACATCCCCTTCTGCATGTGGATGCCAGTGTGTGCAAACACAGCTCCACGTGCACTTGCGTGGAGACACACACAGGCATGGAAGGGCAAGGAAGGCAGCCCTCCCAAGGAAGATTCCATCACAGCATGGAAGACACAGGCTCCCACCCTCTCTTTGGGGCCAGCTCTGCCTTTGCCAGGTTGTCTGGCCCTGGGAACAGAGCCAGAACCTGTGGTCCAGGATTCCCCAGGTGCCACACGCTGGCCTGTCACCTCCACATTCAGCCACTCCTCTCACCAGGCACTCTGCTCTCAGTGGGGAAGGTGCTAAGGCTTGAGGTAATTAAATCTCTCTCTTCGCTTCAGCAACATTGATCTATACAGGGGCACACTCTGACTCCGAAGGAACAAAGCTTTTAATTTCCTGGCTGGAATATGCTGTTCTTAGACTTGTTTCATGTGTGAGTCATAAAAGTAAAAATTGCAGCACACACTCCCATCTTCAGAGCCTGCTCTCACTTTTTAAGGCACTTGTGTACTGTTTCATTTGAGTCTCACAATAAGCCTATGAGAAAGGTGGTGTAAGTCCATTTTACAGATGAGGACAGCGAGGCCAAAACAGCAACAACAGCCATCACTGACTTCCTACTGTGTGTCAGGCCCTTGTTCTAAGTACTTCGTGTGTTTTCAATTTTTAAAAATTCTTACGGTAATACTAAGAGGTAGGTCTGTCGTCATCCCTATTTTACAGTAAGGAAACTGAAGCACAGTAAGTTTGTGAACAGACTGAGGTCACCTACATGGTAAGTAGTCTGGCTCCATCAGATGCTGTATGCAGTTAAAGGGAGTTGGCACGGGTTTTTGTCTTTTGGGTAAAAATCTAAAGCAATGACTCCCCATGCTCTGACCACCAATGACCACGTATAGCATTTTCATACATCGCCAACTCCACCCTTAAAAGATTTTATTCATTATAGTCATTAAGAAATAGCTTGTCTTGAGGTGCCTGAGTGGCTCAGTTGGTTAAGCCTCCGACTCTTGGTTGCATATCAGGTCATGATCTCAGGGCGTTGGATCGAGCCCCACATCAGTCTCTGTGCTCATCATGGAGTCTGCTTGAGCTTCTCTCTCCCTCTGCCCCCCCTTCAAATAAGTAAATAAAGAAATCTTTTTTTTTTAAAGAAATAGCTTGTCTTGTGCCATTTCTATGAGACTTTGAAGTTTTGAAAATAGCTTGAGGTACCCTGAATGTCCCAAACATTGCTACTGATTGAGATGCCCTGGGATCAAGGGGATCCAGGCTGGAGACACCTGAAATATGGAAGAGAATTTAGTTAAGGTACTTCCTAAGATTGACCTGGGTTCAAATCCTGCCTCTGCCACTTACCCCTTATGTGTCCTTGGGCAAGTAGCATAGCTGTCTGAGTCTCGGTTCACTTCCCTGCAGTGTCAGATGGAAACAACAGCACCTGTAACTGTAGCATCAAGGGCAGAGGAGAGGATCACAGGTGCGCCTGCCGCACCTCCGAGTGGGGAAAGCAGTATCTGTAACTGTCAGAAACACGAGACAGCCAGCAGAAGTAGATGAAATCGGTTATGTAAATTGTGAACTGTATGTCAAAGTTCTATTTGTCCTGAGACAGGGTGGAAATCAACACATTTCTCATCATGATAGAAAATAAGAACAGAGAAAAACCAGGAGCTCTTTGGAATAACTCACCTGCAGAGAGACTTCATTCCCTTCCTGGGGACTCTGTTGGGGCTCCCACAGGACCACCCTTGTTCATCTCGATGCTTGCCCTCCTCTGTGGCACTTGATGTATGCCTTCTGACTCTTTTAGCTAGTTAGTAGTTTAACAGGAGTCAGTTGTGGTTTTGTCCTTAATTATTGTGCTTATGTGAAAATAACTTAAGAACAGATCTTGCTTTTTCCTTGCCAATCCCTGAGGAGCTCTGGCCTTCCAAAGCCTCCATCTGTGGCGTGTCTCCATCCTTGCTCTCTACTTTCTCACCCATCTCACCTTTTTCTTATTTAGAATTGTTTCGAGAGAATGAGTGCAGGTCTCAACCATGTTAGGAGAAACAACTGATTTCTAGGTTAATCTTTTTTGATCACGAGCCTCTATTGGCCTTGGAAATTTTGAGCATCTAGTGTCAATGTATGCATATTTCTTTGTTTACAAATTATACTGTTACTTCTCTACTGGCGCTTTATTCATGAGCATACACAAATGGAGATTTCTAAGATGGGGCTTTAAAAAAGGGTGAGATATAATGCTAAGTGAAATAAGTCAAGCAGAGAAAGACAAGTATCATATGGTTTCTCTCATCTATGGAACATAAACTAGGATGAACAGTAGGGGAAGAAAGGGATAAAGAAAGGGGGGGTAATCAGAAGGGGGAATGAAACATGAGAGACTATGGACTATGAGAAACAAACTGAAGACTTCAGAGGGGAGGGGGTGGGGGAATGGGATAGACTGGTGATGGGTAGTAAGGAGGGCACGTATTGCATGGTGCACTGGGTGTTATACGCAACTAATGAAGCATCAAACTTTACATCNAAATAAAAAAATAAAAAAGGGTGAGATAAAAATAAACAATTTAAAAATAATTTATTAATGAGACAAAAATGTTTGCTCACACTAAAATATTATGTTTTTGAAAATCTTGGTTTAACACTTTCTGAAGTACTTATTCAAAGACCTAGTCCAATGTTCAATTTATACCAGAGGTTGAATTTAATCATTAAATCTTAGCTGTAAGAGACCACTGATACTGGTTTCGTCATAGAAAATGTTTGCAAAAATGTTGCAAACTCTTGACTTTTTGAAAAACAATTGCATATCTCATCTTTACTTTAGACATCTCCCTTAAGTACTTAGCTTTAGGATAACTAGTGAACCTCTATTTGGTATAGAAGGTTTTCATTATCTTTACCCAGCTCTACTAGTTCTGATAATGTGATCTGTAAATCCACTTAACTGCATATGCCAATTAAAATAAGCCGTGAAATATTGAAAACCAAAAATTGAATGAGGACTCCATAGGTAGCCCTTCTGCATTGTAAGACACAGTTGCCTCAGGATCCCTCACAGAGAGCAGGTAACAAATAGGATATCACAGCACCAGTGTCCATCTGTATGGCATACCTTAGCAAAACTTAATATTTTACTTATTTTACATTTTAATATATAGAGGGCTCATATGTTGTCCCCCAAAGCTTCCATGAATCATTGCGCATGCTGTCTGGGTAGGTCAACCTCATTTTGGAGACCACTGGGCTAGAGAACAATGAGATTCAGGACTATGGACAGCTACATACTCAAGTAGGAGGGTACCATATTTTAATCTGTCTTTGACACCTATCTGATGGGATAATTGTGAGAAATAAATAAAATGGCATAGTGAATATTTAATGAATATTAATACCTTCCTTCCCCTTCTCTGCTCCTCAACCTGTGGCCAAGTGAAAGAAAGGAGATGGATTCAGGGAAGATACTCTGGCCAGAAATAAAACAGTGCAATTTTGGAAGTATTTCTGTGTTGGTCTTTCTGGTGGTTTCTTCCCTGAACACAGTGCCCCAATTAGGAGAAAAGCCTGCACAATAAGTTCATATCCTATTATAATACAGATGGTATGCCCTTCCTAGCCTGCCCCACATAAACATATATACTGCTGGTCTTTCCCACTGGTGCCAGTTTCTTCATCTGATAAGGTCAGGCCTTTTGCTGTCCTCCTAGATCTGACTCAAGCTTCTGGATGGTAAAGTGATGTTTATGTATGTAGATTTTGTGTCTTCAACTCTGGTTGATCCATCCATATATTATGCTTGAAGAGAGCTCTGGGCACTCAGCCCAATTCATACTTGTGGTAGTTTTAACATATGTCCACAAATTCTTTGATATTTCTCTTTTTAAGAAGTGGAGCTTAGCTCAACTCTTGGTCCAATGTGGTCTGGATCTAGTGACTTGATTTTAATAAGCTAGAATACGGCAGAAAGTGATGGTATGTCATTCATGAGATTGGATTATTAAAAAAACAAAACAAAACTGTGATTCTCTCTCATTTGCTATCTCTCCCCCTTGGGTAATTGCCATGGGGAAAGACAGCTTCTGTGTCTTAAGAACACTGAGGGAGGCTTGTGTAGAGGCCCACATGGCAAATATCCAACATGATCAGCCAACAGCTAGAGAGAAACCAAGGCCCTCTGCCAACAGCCTTGTTACTAAGTCTTTTTACAAGTTGATTCCCCTGCCTGAGTCGAGCCTTCAGATAATGCCACCCAACCAATGGCTTGGCTGCAACTTTGTAAGAGATCCTGAGCCAGAGCCACCCAGCTCAACTGCTTCCAAATTCAGGACCCTCAGAAACTAGGAGATAATAATATTTGTTCTTTTAAGGAACTGAGTTTTTGGGTAATTTGTTACACAGAAAAAGAGAAATAATAAAATGTTCAAAATCCTGGGCCCACTTTCTTTGTTCCTCACTGATTTTAATTTTTGCTTTCTTGAGTTTTCTAAAACAAATGATTTCTGAGTTTATTGCCTGTTTCTGGTACTAAACCGCTATTGTTACCTCTCTTATTTAGAGCTCGTTTCCTCATCCAAAACAACAGCAATGGCTCCCGAATATTGAGCAGTCATCCCCCTGTAAGGATGTGTGCACCTGCACTGTCCTGCCACTCATCTCTACCGGCATATGAAGTGACCATATGATTATCCCCAACATGATGAATAAACCAAGGCTCAGAGAGGTTAAAAAAAAATAACTTGCCCGTATTAGTATTTAAACATTGGTAGGTCACACTGCAAGCCGTATGCTCTAAACTACTTGGCCTTTCTACCGGTGGCTTTAATCCTGGTTCCTCTCATTTACTTATAGGTTTTAGAGTAGGACAATCCCTGGCTCCACAACTCGCCAGATGATCACTGTTCCCTCCTCTCTAAAATAAGGGAAACAACATTCACCTCAAAAGGTTCTATGAGGGCTAGATGCAAGAAGATATGCGAAGTGTCCACCTGCCCCACTAAACCAGTGCTGTCCAATAGAACTTTCTGTGATGGTGAAAGTGTTTCCTGTCTTTCCATTATTGTAGCCACTAGCCCCATGTATCTGTTGAGCACTTGAAATGTGGTTCGTAGAAATGAAGAACTGAATTTTTCGTTGTATTTAATTAAGATCAGTTTAAATTTCAGTAGCCACCCATGGCAAGTGGCCACCGTACTGGGCGGCATAGTTCCCAACTGTAAGCTCCAGGAAGGCAGGGACCATGCCTGTTCGGCTCACCACAGCATATTCAGCACTTACCACAGAGCCTGGCACAAAAGAGGCCCCTGTAGTTAATTGTTGAATGAAAGAATTGATGTGCAAATGAGTGAGCAGTCCATTCTGGGCATTCCATAAATGGTATCTATCCCCTGGGCAGAACATTGCTGTTTGGCAGACCCCTCCTGCCTGTGCGTGTCTCTCCTTTTCCCTCCTCATCAACAACAGCCAATTATGCTCTCCTGCAGAAATGTCATTGGAGCCAGGAATTGGACAGAGACTAGATTTCAGGTGACTGGGGGGACCGAGGGAGAGAAGCCCCTACATCTCTAATGGGCCACAGAGGACAGGAAGCCCTCTCCTTATCCCTCCAAGGCTGACTAGAAAGTTTGTCTGTAACAGAGATGGTTAAATTAATGATGAGGCTCGGTGACAGGGAGGCCAGAGCAGCCCCCTAAATGTCACCTTCGTTATTTTTCAAGCCAGCACGATGAACCTGCCTTCCAGTCAGCTTCCGTGTTGTTAATGTTCTGCCTCAGGGTGGAGGGATTTTTTCCCCTAATCCCTACAACATGAGTGGTGTAAGTTCAGCGAGGGCAGGAGACAAGATGGCACAGGCCGCTTAATAAGGGGTTTGGCTGTCACTGAGCAGGAGCTGTTGTGCAGACATGAAGAGGTGGTGGGGTGAGAGTGGCCTGGTGGGGCTCCCTTCCTGGTTACCTCCCTATTATGCAGTGTCTGTCTTTCCAGTCCTGGGAGCAAGAGAGTGCCGTCTGACACTCTGACCCAGTACTGGGTGGTTGGTTTTTTTTCCCCTCCTCCTTGCTACCTCTTCTCTAGATCAGTATTCTAGTGTGAAACAGAATGAGTCATGGCTGGGAGCACAGTGAGCTCTGGGCCAGGGGTCCAGAGACACAGGTAGTCTAGACCCTGACACCATGGGTGTGGCTGACCTCTGGCAATTCACTTTACATTCCTGAACCTGTTTTCTACTCTGCAAAATGGGAGGGGATTGGACATGGCAATCCTGAAAAGGTCTTTAAGCTCTAAGCTTACATAGTAGCTAAAAGTATGGACTTTGAAGTTATATAAAGTAAGGTTTGAGCCCTGGCTCTGCTCCTTCTTAGCTGTTGCTTAGCCTCTCTGGGACAATAAAAATAGAACCTCGGAGGGATGCCGTGAGGATTAGACGAGGTAATGAATTTCAGTGGCCTCAGCCCTGGCTGCATATTAGAATCACCTGAGGTGCTTTTAAAAAATAACAGTGCCTACAGCCTTACCCCGGAGATGGTGACTTAGTTGTCTGTGGTGAGGTCTAAGTGCGGGATTGAAAAAGTCAGCTGCTCAGGTGCTTATGAATCATGCTTAAGGCCTACCGGGGGGGAGGGGTTCATATATAGCAGGAACTTAGCATTTGGTGATTCAATGGATATTTTTAAGATCATTCGTGTCACATCTTTTTCCAAACCTGGCTGTCTGGCCCTAAATTTCACGTGCTGAAAATCAGCCCCAGGCTTGTGAACTATAAATCCCCATTGACCCCTCCTTCTCCTTTCCTCTTCCCTCGTCCTCAGACTTCTCCATCCCCAGCCACGCCTTCAGTGCTCTGGCCCACCATTAATGTACTTCTGGATTCTTCACTAGCCTATTAAATTATCTCCCTGCTTCCAGCATTCCTTCTCGGATGGATCAGGAAGACACTATGATTATGAACATAGACTGTGGAGCCACACTGGGTTCTAATCCCAGCTGAGCTCTTTACTAGCTGTGAGGCCTTGGATGCTTTTTAAAACCTTTCTGTGCTCAGTTCCCTCATCTGATTACGAGGGACCCAAGGATCCCAATCTTTGTTTGAAATCAGTTTTTCTCCTCTATACGACACTCTTACAGTATTGCCCTTATTAGGAGAAGGAAAGAAAATTGAACAATAGAGGTACTATGCATAACATGGAATATTTTCCATACCTATGTCATTTCATCCCCCCAGAAGCAAGCAAGATACATATGCTTGTTTTGCAGAAGACAAATGTGAGGCACAGAAAAGTTATTTAGCCTGCCCAAAGTCATGTAGCAAGTAGAGGCAGGGTCAGGTCCCCCTGCCAAGACTGTCTGACTCCAGAATCCATGCTGTGGGCTCCTGATGTAAGAAGGGCCATCCTTTTGGGGACAGTCCTCTGCTTTGATTGACCTCATAACACTGGGAGGGATGCCTGTGGTGTGGAGCAGGGAGGAAGGAGACACCCATGCCCACCCTCTTATTTGACCACGGCTTCTAAACCAACTCTCTATTGGGTGACAGATATCAAATTAGGGGACATATTTGTGGCTTTTTTTTTTTTTTGAGGAAGGACAGGTAGGAGGGAATAGAATGTTTGAATAATCAGCCTGAGATTTCCCAGCAAACTCATGAAGAATTAAATAGAATAGCATTCCTTCCTTCTTTTTTTGTACCAGTTTTGGATATCACATTGTAGAGATCGTGAGGTGGTGGGGAAGGAGAGGAATTTGCGTTTTATAGAATAAATGAGTATTTGAAGGTAGGAAGAGTCCTTTCCTCCGAAAGGAGGATGGCAGGCACCTTACTGTCACAAACTGGGTCTGGAGGGTCGTGGTGGCTGGGAGCAGGCAGAATGAAGTCTCAGAAAGGTCTGTACCAGAGGTGACAAGGCAGCAGCCTCTCCATCAGGATATGGGTGAGAAGGGAGGGTCCTGAGGTTGTGGGGAGGAGGACGCTGTCACTCAGAAAGCAGGAGGTGTGCCTCTCAAACTCCGGTTTCCTCTCCTTTCCTGCCCTGGCACCTGCTTGCCCTTCACAGATCCGCCCTCCCGCTCCCTCCCCTAGCCTGCCCCTTCATCTGTCAGCAAAGCTGTTCTGTGTTGCCGTGGCTGNAATTAGGGGACATATTTGTGGCTTTTTTTTTTTTTTGAGGAAGGACAGGTAGGAGGGAATAGAATGTTTGAATAATCAGCCTGAGATTTCCCAGCAAACTCATGAAGAATTAAATAGAATAGCATTCCTTCCTTCTTTTTTTGTACCAGTTTTGGATATCACATTGTAGAGATCGTGAGGTGGTGGGGAAGGAGAGGAATTTGCGTTTTATAGAATAAATGAGTATTTGAAGGTAGGAAGAGTCCTTTCCTCCGAAAGGAGGATGGCAGGCACCTTACTGTCACAAACTGGGTCTGGAGGGTCGTGGTGGCTGGGAGCAGGCAGAATGAAGTCTCAGAAAGGTCTGTACCAGAGGTAACAAGGCAGCAGCCTCTCCATCAGGATATGGGTGAGAAGGGAGGGTCCTGAGGTTGTGGGGAGGAGGACGCTGTCACTCAGAAAGCAGGAGGTGTGCCTCTCAAACTCCGGTTTCCTCTCCTTTCCTGCCCTGGCACCTGCTTGCCCTTCACAGATCCGCCCTCCCGCTCCCTCCCCTAGCCTGCCCCTTCATCTGTCAGCAAAGCTGTTCTGTGTTGCCGTGGCTGCCTTTGCTCAAGGTGAACTCTGAGTCTGGGTCAGTGACTCCTGCAGCAGGCCTGGGCTCACCGTCCCTGAATCCTCGTCTGGCTCTGGCTCCTCTGAAAGGTGTTTCTGGTCACTGTGTCTTAATGCTGAGGCTTCCTTGGCTTCCCTACACTGCACTTGTCCCTGCAGCTGGATGCATGGTTTTGACTTTGTGCCCACGGGGCTNGAGAGAGGACAGTGGGAGCGAACACTTGGAAAGATGAATACATTTAGTAGTAGCAGTAGTAATTATTATGTAAGTTACATATAGTCAAACTGACTTTCTTTTTCTGGTTTTACAGTTCTAGNTTCACCCCACTGCTTCCTGAGCCAGCGGTGGGCATGGCACCCCAGAATTGTGTGGCAGACTTGAAAAGTTGAGCGGAGCCAATCGATTTATTTCCCCCAAGTTTGGAGTGGGAATTAGAGAGACCGCTNACTCACAATCCAAACACAGAGCAGTTCATCCCCCCAGAAACTCCCTCATGCCCCTTCCTGGTCAAGCCTTCCTCCTGCCCCTAACCCGAGGGTTCCCTGTCACTGCAGTTTTGCCTTTTTCAGAATGGAATCATACAGGATGTAGCCTTTTGATGTTCATCCCGGTCGTGTTTTTAGCTGCTGAACTGTATCCCCTGTATGGATATACCACTGATTGTGTATCCTTTCCACGTGCTTTCCTGGCTTGGGCGATGATGAATAGAGTTGTGATAACATGTGTGTGCACGTCTTTGTAGGAGCGTGTTTTTATTTCTC
>NC_048219.1:32672798-32748281 GCF_002007445.2 Ailuropoda melanoleuca | reverse complement strand
TTTTATTTATTTATTTGACAGAGATAGAGACAGCCAGCGAGAGAGGGAACACAAGCAGGGGGAGTGGGAGAGGAAGAAGCAGGCTCATAGCAGAGGAGCCTGATGTGGGGCTCGATCCCATAACGCCGGATCACGCCCTGAGCCGAAGGCAGACGCCCAACCACTGTGCCACCCAGGCGCCCCGCGTTTCTCTTTCTTGATGGAAACAGAGCAGGAGGGAAGCTGCCACACTGATGTGCACTCGTCCTGGAGGCCACCTGAGGGAGGTGAGAAGAGCTGGTTCCAGGCTGGCTTACTGCACCGGCTCTTCCGGAAGTCTCTGCTGCATGCCTCAGGAGGCCAGGGACAGCTGAGAGGTGCAAGGACAGGAATCTTGAGGGGTGAGATTCCAGGTGATTAGTGGAAATGGCTGTAGATTCGGATAGGCCGAGAGGAGGGGAAAAGTCCTTTCCAAGAGAGGACAGTGGGAGCGAACACTTGGAAAGATGAATACATTTAGTAGTAGCAGTAGTAATTATTATGTAAGTTACATATAGTCAAACTGACTTTCTTTTTCTGGTTTTACAGTTCTAGGAGTTTTAATACATGTATAGATTTATGTAACCACACTCACAATCCAAACACAGAGCAGTTCATCCCCCCAGAAACTCCCTCATGCCCCTTCGTGGTCAAGCCTTCCTCCTGCCCCTAACCCGAGGGTTCCCTGTCACTGCAGTTTTGCCTTTTCAGAATGGAATCATACAGGTTGTAGCCTTTTGACGTTCATCCCGGTCGTGTTTTTAGCTGCTGAACTGTATCCCCTGTATGGATATACCACTGATTGTGTATCCTTTCCACGTGCTTTCCTGGCTTGGGCGATGATGAATAGAGTTGTGATAACATGTGTGTGCACGTCTTTGTAGGAGCGTGTTTTTATTTCTCNAGGGAACACAAGCAGGGGGAGTGGGAGAGGAAGAAGCAGGCTCATAGCAGAGGAGCCTGATGTGGGGCTCGATCCCATAACGCCGGATCACGCCCTGAGCCGAAGGCAGACGCCCAACCACTGTGCCACCCAGGCGCCCCGCGTTTCTCTTTCTTGATGGAAACAGAGCAGGAGGGAAGCTGCCACACTGATGTGCACTCGTCCTGGAGGCCACCTGAGGGAGGTGAGAAGAGCTGGTTCCAGGCTGGCTTACTGCACCGGCTCTTCCGGAAGTCTCTGCTGCATGCCTCAGGAGGCCAGGGACAGCTGAGAGGTGCAAGGACAGGAATCTTGAGGGGTGAGATTCCAGGTGATTAGTGGAAATGGCTGTAGATTCGGATAGGCCGAGAGGAGGGGAAAAGTCCTTTCCAAGAGAGGACAGTGGGAGCGAACACTTGGAAAGATGAATACATTTAGTAGTAGCAGTAGTAATTATTATGTAAGTTACATATAGTCAAACTGACTTTCTTTTTCTGGTTTTACAGTTCTAGGAGTTTTAATACATGTATAGATTTATGTAACCACACTCACAATCCAAACACAGAGCAGTTCATCCCCCCAGAAACTCCCTCATGCCCCTTCGTGGTCAAGCCTTCCTCCTGCCCCTAACCCGAGGGTTCCCTGTCACTGCAGTTTTGCCTTTTCAGAATGGAATCATACAGGTTGTAGCCTTTTGACGTTCATCCCGGTCGTGTTTTTAGCTGCTGAACTGTATCCCCTGTATGGATATACCACTGATTGTGTATCCTTTCCACGTGCTTTCCTGGCTTGGGCGATGATGAATAGAGTTGTGATAACATGTGTGTGCACGTCTTTGTAGGAGCGTGTTTTTATTTCTCTATCGTAAACACCTGGGAGCGGCACTCCTGGAGCACATGGTCATTGTAGGCTTAACCTTGTAAGAAACCCCGACTGTTTTGCAGAGTGGCGGGACCATTCTGCATCCACCAGCAATCAGAGAAAATTCCAGTTGCTCTATGTCCTTGTCAACACCAGGTTTTGTCATTTATTTTTAAGAAAAGATGGAGCCATTTGCTATGGTCTGTATGTTTATGTTCCTCCAAATTCATATGTTGAAATCCTAATGCCTGATGTGATATTAGTAGATAGGATCTCTGAGAGATGATTAGGTCATGAGGGCACAGTTCTCGTGAATGAGATTAATGCCCTTATAAAAGTGACCCCAGAAAACTCCCTTTGTCCCTGTCCATCGTGTGAGGACTCAGAGGGGAGGTGTCAGCTATCAACTAGGGAGAGGGCCCTCATCCAAACTATGCTGGTACCCTGATCTTAGACTTCCAGCCTCCAGAGCTGTCGGAAATGAATTTCTGTTGTTTATAAGTCACTTAGTATATATATATTTTGTTACAGCAGCCCAAATAGACTAAGGTACCATCCTCATAGGGCTGTAGTAGTATCTCATTGTGGTTTTAATTTGCATTTTCCTAAAGGCTGATGATGTTTTATGTGCTTATTTGCCATATAGATAGCTTCTTTGGTGAAGTGCATTCAAATTTATACATTCACACACACACACACACACACACATACATATATACAAATACACACATATATTTATATATAAATAAATATATATTATTATATTAAATAAATACATATATATGTAAGGATTCAATTTTTTAAAGCAGTTTTAGATTTAAAATAAAATTGAGAGAAAGGTAGAGATTTCTCATATACTCCCGCCCCCACACAGGCACAGCCCGTCCTGTTATCCTCATCCCCCACCAGAGAGGTGCGTCTGTTACAGTGAATGAAGCCACACTGACACATCACAATCACCCAGAGTTGGTAGTCTACCTTAGGGTTCAATCTTGGTGTAGAAAGCCACCTCTCTGACCCAGTGTTTTGTTCATTTTTTAATTGGGCATTTGTTTTCTTACTCTTGGGGTGTAAGACTTCTTTATATATTCTGAATATAAGTCCTTTTTGGATATGTGAGTTGCAAATATTTTCTTCCAGACTTTAGTTATCTTTTGCTTTTTATTGCCCCCTTTTATCGTCACTATCCCTATCTCTGGTAGTTTTTCTTATCCATGTTTCTACTTTGATATGAATCTATCCCCTCCAGCTTTCTCATGATTAATATTTGTATGGTGTGTCTTTTTTTTTTTGTTTTTTTTAATTAAAAAAGTACTTTTTATTTTGGAATAATTTTAGATTTTCAGAGATTTCTCATATATCCTTCACGCAGCTTCCTTTACGTTAACTTCATACAATACCATGGTACATTTGTCAAAACTAAGAAATTATCACTGGAAAATGCTATTAACCAAATTACAGACTTTATTTAGATCCACCGGTTTCTCCACTAGTGTCTTTTTTCTGTTCTAGGATCAAATTCAGGATCCCAAATTACATTTAGTGATCACGCTTCTTTGGTTTTCTCTGATTTGTACAGTTTCCAAGGGTTTCCTTGTTTTTCCTGACCTCAATGAGTGCTAGTCTAGGTCCTTTGTAAAATATCTCTCAGTTTGGCTTTGCCTGGTGTTTTCTGGTGGTAGACTGGGGATGCACAGGTGAAGGTCCTTGTCATGGTATTATATCAGGGGTACAGGACTCCTGCCTGACTTAACCACTGCCCATGTTAGCCTGGATCACTTGCTTACAGTATTGTCTGCCAAATTCCTCCACTGTCATGTTACCACCCCCCTTTCTATAGTCTGTTTTTTGGAAATAAGTCACTAAAGCCAGCCCACCCTTACCCTTGAGGGGAGAGGAATTAAGTTCTAGCTTCTGCTGTGGGAAACCACTCTTTGAACCAGAATTAGACGGAGGTTCTTCTATGTTTATCCTGTGCATGGTTCTAGATTTTGGACTGCCTTTAAGTCTGGGCAGGGCAAGACTGGAGGAAAAATCAATAGCAAATTCGGCACCATTTGGTGTTCCTTTGCAGATTTGCCTACTAGCATTTACTTTTCAGAGTCCTCAGAGAGCTGCCCCATGCTTGCTGTCCAGTGTTTCAGTTGCTTTCACCTGGAGTGGGGCAGAGTAGAGGGTTCGCCCTCCATCTTGACGAACCAGAAACCACTCATTTACTTTTTATTCGCTAATTCCTTCACTCCCTCCCATTTACTCATTTGTTTATATGCTTTCTTAATTCTTTCAATCATTATTACTTACTTGCTTGTAAGTCATATGCGTTTGCATTAATACACCTGCTTTGAGTACTTATTTTACTCAAGTGCTATGAGAGTCACTGCAGATACGGATATGAAATAGTTTCTGTCTGAAAATAATCTTGGGCTAGAGAGAAAGCAGATTATCAAATAAATATAAATATAGTGGGGTGAGCTGTGGGAACAACCAACTGCCTTAAGTGAGGGCATCTGTAAGAAGGCAGCCTGGCCTCAGGAAGTTGTCTTTTTTAGCGACAGGTGAATTTGAGGTCTGCAGACATTTCACTTTGAAGGGACAGCATGAACTAAAGCATGAGATTGGGAGATGAAGGGGGAATGTTTGAAGAAGTGAAGTCCCTTGTCTTTGACCTTGGCATACCTAGGATTTCAGGACAGGAATATGACTGAAAACAATCCTAGGATGGAACATAAGGACTCCTCCAAGATAACCTTAGTTTAGAAAATTAGTATTTGATGGTCTCTTCTGATTCTTACTCATCCTGGTGGGTCCCATCTGCTTGGTGTTCTGTCATTTGAAAAAATGTAGGCTTTGCTCCAAGGAGCCTGGCCAGTCTGTCACAGAGCTCACCTACCATCTGTAAAGGTCGGGAAGGCAGCAGAGCCTGCTTCTGCAGCTGTATCTGGAAAATGGGGGTGAGGCTAGGAGAGTAGCCTGATTCGTACTGATGTTCATATTCGAGAGGAGCCAAGTGCTGAGATTTACCATTCATCTTCAATGACCTTCCATCTCCTTGTTTGGATCCCACCCCTGGGGACTCAGAGCCCCCATATTCATCCTCTGATATATATATAGATCTTACATTTTGTCTGGCCTTTTTCCTATATTTGATCATTCATTCAGTCGTTTCTTCACTCATGCATGCATGGATACAGCCAAGTGTGTTCTTCTTACTCATACTTTATGCCAGACCTCGATTCGACTGTTGCTGTCCTATGAAAGTTTTGCTTTACCTTTTACACTATTCCTATTCTTTTTTGACCTAACCATCACTTTCTGTTTCTTTTGATGGATTCTCTTTCTTTTTCTTTAGTGTACGCATGGATGCTTCACCTTTGAACTGTTCTCATGATCTGCCCTGCTCCCTCCTCCTCTAGCCCTTTTGTCCCCACAGCTGAGGCAGCTGTGCATTCCAGTACTGAGATGGTGGAATTACACAGAGTTCTACTCAGGCACTGAGCTTGGCTGCTAGTGCCTCCATTCTAATAGCTATGATTTGGCCTCATTTCTGAGACCCTATTATAGTAGTTTCTTCTGTTCATGATTCCTGTCCCCAAGTGTCTACCATTAAAATGTGTCTGGCCGTCCTGTTCCCAGCCTCTTGTCCCTTCCCATAATTAGGGTTCCTTCACCTACAGACTCAACACCAGGACCAGGCCCAGCCCCACATCTTAGGCACAGCGTCAGACCTCCTATCCCCCCTTCCCTGGATCTGGTCTAGTCCTCACTGCATCTACTTTAAGATAGTGAAAAAATAAAACATGCATTTAGGATCAGGTTTACCTGTGCTCCAATATAAAATATTGTGAGACAAATTGTTTAACTCTTCGATATCAATTTTCTAATTATAAAATTGATTATAGGCAAAATTCCTGTCTTCCACCTTGCTAATAGAATCCTGTTTTTGTTCAGATGTTAAGCAATCACAAACTTCTAGGGAGAGAATTGAAGCCTCCAGTGGGTTAATGTTGGTTGAAGCTGATTGGGGTAATTCCTTTCCTCTTGCCAGCAGTTGTTTCAGGATAGGGCATGGGATGAAATTTGGGCCCATGAGGCATGAGGGGGATGTCCGCTGGGGGCTTTGGGAATGGATTTCTTCAATGGAAAAGGAGCGCCAGAGAAAGAAACACTCACATTTCTGCCTCAAAATATTGTCTCTCATGTGAAGCCTGGAGCTGGGATAGCCATTGTAGGAGGCTGCACTGTGTACGAAAGGATAAGCCCACACCCTGAGGAAGATGGCAGTGCAGAAAGATAAGAAAGCCTAGTTCTGGATGACATTGTTAAGCCACTCCATTGAGCAACCCAGAAAGTGTGCTTCCTTCAGTTTACATATTGTTCAAGATAAATTTCCTTTTGCTTGCTGTTTTTAATTGAGTTTTCTGCTACTCACAGCCAAAATCATCCTGATATGTGGTATTATAGTTCCTATTTTGCAAAGTTTAAATGAGAAACTTTTTGCTCACCCTTTAGATCTCAGCCCAAATGTCACCTCCTCAAGAAAGCCTTCCCTGATTTCTTATCACCCTGGTCATATCACCCTGTCATACATTAGTCACTAGCACCATGTATCTTTCTTTTCTTTATGATGCTTGTCTCAGTTTGTTTACTTGATTATTTACACTTTTCTTCACTAATCTCTAGGCTCTGTGAAGGCAGAGGTGGTGGTCCTTTTTTGACCATGTGTCTCCTGTGGCTAGCATAGTGCCCAACATATAATCAGTCTTCAACAAATATTTGTTGAATGAAAGAATAAATTAATACATGAACATAGGCAGAACAGAACCTGCATATAGTAGGAAAGTCTGCTTTCATGCCTGAGATTGAAAAGTTGATCAACTCTCTCCTTAGTTTTCATTTTAACAAATAACTTTGTACCCAGTCATTGGTTGATGTATTTCAAAACAGTTTTAAATGTACTTTGAAATGCACCATTATTTCATCCCCTCAGGAGCAGGTGGTACTTCTCCCCATCTCCCCTCTTGCCACTAGTTTTTTAGTATTCATGACAGCTCAGCAAACACCTTCTTTGATTTTTCTCCTTTAGCAGGCTCTAGGAGACTGATCAGTCATTACTTGTGAATAATGACCAGGGAGGCTACTAAAGCATATAGGAATCTGGCTACCTTACACTGAGCACTCAGCTCTTAGGTAGTGAAATGAAGGCAGTTTTGTCACCAACAGCATCCTAACAGGATATCCGAAGAGTTGCCTTCCATTATCCAGTAGGGATCACGGGGCTTGTGATGGGGGGAGAGGGTTGGATATGGGAGCTTTGGGAGAAGAAAGCTGGAATAGCTTTGTCAACCCTCATGAGTATTTTGGGGAAACAAGCTAGCACAGCATAGTGATTTATTTTTATGAAGTATTAGTTTGCCTGGTAGGGTGAAAATCCGGGCGTTTGGAGAGTCAGAGCTCGTAGTGAGAGAGGCCGGGCTTATCCTCTGCTTTCTCTTAACCATGAGCAAGGAACGACAGTGTCACCAATGACAACAGTAATAACTGCAGTCTCAGAGGAGACTAGAATTGGAGTTGGCAGCAAGTATCCATGCTTAGTTATCTAGTCTAGCATTTCTCAAAAGAGGTTCTGCAGAGCCTAAGTCCCCCTAATGCTCTTTGCTAAAAGGGTTCACGCTTAAACTATTTGGAAAACATAGTATGTACTTCACTCAGTAAATGCACAGGTCCCAGAAAAATAAGGAAACCTGATTAAGTTTGTTTAACCCAGAATTCTGATGCTTATTTCACCCAGGAAACCATTATTTCTTGTAACTATTCTTAACAACTCCTGGAAGGAAGACATTTTGAGAAATGCCAATCTGAGCAAGGGTGGTTACTAGTTATTCTTACTAATATTATTAAATATCATCATAATATTTACTGAGCAATTAATTCATTTATTTATTCAGGTAATCATTTATTTGGGAAAGATCTATTGAGAAACTACTCTGCATAAAGTAATGGGCTAGGAGCAAGGGGTGCAGATTTGATCGATGCCTGCCTAAAGCTATAGCCCTGTGGACAAGACAAAATTAAATCACAAATTTCCCAGTCGATCGCTTAATTACAGCTGCGATGAGTGCTACAAAAGGGAAGCACAGGTTGCATATAAATTTACGTAATAGGATAAGGGAACTCCTTTGGGGCACTCAGGGCAGCTGTGGACCAACCATCCTGGTTTGCCCAGGCCTGGGGGCGTCCTGTGATTGGTGACTTTAACTGCCAAAACTGGGACAGTCTCAGGCAAATCAGGATGGTTGGTCCCCCTAGCAGAATGTGACTTCTGGGTGCCGTCTGAGCATCTGAGTTTGCGAGAACTCTGGTAGGGTGGAGACGTGCTTTCTGGAGTCACTTCACCTCCTGGGCCTGACCTTCCCTATCTGGAATGAAGGGGGTGGTGGCTCTTCTGCCTCTTCATGGGTTGGGGGGATAGCCATGGAATGATTACGATGGAAGGCCTTTGCCAGGCACCTGGGCTTCCTAAGCGCGAGGGATGACCCTTCCTTCCAGGGGAAATATAACTCATCACTACCTGGAGGAAAGTGCCCATTCCTCTGGGAGAGGTTTTTCAGAGAAGTCACTACCAGCGCACCCAGGTTTATAAATCTAACAGCAAGAGGCATTTCCCATAGATGCGAGAATAAGAGCACATGTGCAAGCTTCCCGTGGGAGGTGTGAATCACGAATCACGGAGTGCAAGACCATCAGGATGCCACAGGAAAACACTTCCCCCTGGGGTCTGGAAGGGGCTTGAACCCAAGAACATCTTTCTGCTGGCAAGACCTTGGCAGGGCAGGCTGGAGGGCAGTGCCTGGTCCTAGAGCCCAAAGAGCAAGCTTGCATGTGCACTTGTGCACCTTGAGTGACTAGATTCCTGCTGGGGGTTCAGTGTCTTCATCCATAAAGCAGAAAGAATGACATGTATTTCAACCAGCTGTTGGGAGTTTAACAACAACAACCATCACAAAAATAATATCAACAGAAAGTAATGAATTTACTATGCACAAGGAATATGTAGGGAATATATCTTTACATATACAGACTTGATTATTATCTTCCATATTACAAATGTAAAAAATGGGCTGAGAGAGGTTAAGAGACTTGTCAAAGGTAGGATGACCAAGTGTCCTGATTTGCCTGGGACTTTTCTGATTTCAGCATGCCAAGTCCCCTGTCTTTGGAAACTCTCAGTCCTGGGCAACTTGGCATAGTTGTCATGTTAGACGGTCACACAATTAATAAGTGATGGAACTTGTAGATATTTCAGGAAGAGGATTGTTAAAACTGTTAAAAATTATAGCAACTATTGATATAATTATTTTTATATAATCATATAATCATTATTATATCGACTTCCAATATAAACCAAATGCTTCTAGACCTTTTTTTCATCTTATTTATTTATTCATTTTTTATCATGATAAATGTACTCTTTAATCCCCATCCCCTATTTCCCCATCCCCCCACCGACCTCCCCTCTGGTAGCCATGAGTTTGTTCTCTATAGTTAAGAGTCTGTTTCTTGGGGCAGCTGGATGGCTCAGATGGTTAAGCGTCTGCCTTTGGCTCAGGTCATGATCTCCAGGTCCTGGGATTGAGCCCCATGTTGATCTCCCAGCTCAGCTGGGAGTCTGCTTCTCCTTCTCCCTCTGCCTCTCCCCCTGCTTGTGCTCTGTCTCTCTCTCTCAAATGAATAAATAAAAATTTTTTTAAAAAGTCTGTTTCTTGGTTTCTCTCTCTCTCTCTTTTTTCCTTTGCTGGTTTGTTTTTTAAATTCCACATATGAGTAAGATCATATGGTATTTGTCTTTCTGTGACTTATTTTGCTTAGCATTATACTCTCTAGATCCATCCATGTTGTTATAAATGGCAAGATTTCATTTTTTACGGCTGAGTAATATTCCATTGTATATGTATACCACCTCTTATTTATCCATTCATCTGTTGATGGACACTTGGGCTGCTTCCATAGTTTGGCTAGTGTAAATAATGCTGCTATAAACATAGGGGCACATATATCTCTTTGAATTCGTGTTTTTGCATTCTTGTGTTAAATACCGAGTAGTGTGATTTCTGGAACATAGGATAGTTCTATTTTTAGTTTTTTAAGGAAATTCCCTACTGTATTCCATAGTGACTGCACCAATTTGCATTCCCACTGACAGTGCAAGAAGATTCCTTTTTCTCCATGTCCTCTCCAGCACTTGTTTCTTGTGTTTTTGATTTTAGCTGTTCTGACAGGTGTGAGGTGATCTCTCATTGTAGTTTGATTTGCATCTCCCCGATGATAAGTGATGTTGAACATCTTCTCATGTGTCTGTTGGCCATCTGCATGTCTTCTTTGGAGAAATGTCTGTTCATGTGTTCTGACCATTTTTAAATTGGATTCTTTGTTTTTTGGGTGTTGAGTTATATCAGTTCTTTATATATTTTGGATACTAACCCTTTATCAGATATGTCATTTGCAAATATTTTCTCCCATTTGTAGGTTGCCTCTTAGTTTTATTGATTGTTTCCTTTGCTGTGCAGAAGCTTTTTATTTTGATGTAGTCTCAGTAGTTCATTTTTGCTTTTATTTCTCTTGCCTCAGAAGACATATCTAGAAAAATGTTGCTACAGCCAATGTCAGAGAAATTACTGCCTGTGCTCTCTTCTAGGATTTTTATGGTTTCAGGTTTCACATTTAGGTCTTTAATCCATTTTGAGTTTTTTTGTTGTGGTGGTGGTGTAAGAAAGTGGTCCAGTTTCATTCTTCTGCATGTGGCTGTCCAGTTTCCCCAGCACCATTTATTGAAGAGACTGTCTTTTTCCCAGTGGATATTCACTTATTCAGTTTTTGCTATAATAATTTTTGTATTTTTATATAGTCATGTAATAATTATTTTATCAACTTCCATCTCAATATGAACCCAGCACTTCTAGACTTTTAAGAAGACCCTTTTCCCTTTACATTAATAATGCTTACCAGACATTAGTTCTACTCACCAATATTTGTAGTTTTCTTTCTTCTGGACCAAGAAACTTTGATGTTAGATGTGGCCAAACAAGTTGTTTTGACCAATGGAATGAGATCAGAAGTGATACGCATCACTTCAGGGCAGAAATATGTAAGGATCTGTATGCAGCTCTCCGCATTCCTTACAGTGGATGCTGGTAGGGCTTTTCCCAGGTCCTTTTTGCTGGCTGGTGCGCTCACCCTGCAGCTGCTGTGACAGCTGGAGTGCTAATAGCTCACAGCTGTCGCTACCTAGCAGGGCTAAGAGCGCAAAATCTGAAGCCAGACCACTTAGCCAAGCCCGACTCTGCCATGAATGACTGTGTGACCCTGGATGAGTTACTTTACCTCTCTGAATCTTAGTTCCCTCATCTTTAGAAGGGATAATGACTGCCTCATCGTGTTGTTGCGAGGATTAAATGAGTAATGCTTGTAAAGCTCTTGTAACAGTTTGGCACATGGTTAAGTGCCTGGTTGGCCATGTTTATGTCTCCTGCTTTACTCTGTCTCTATTGGAGTATGACAGCCCGTGATCAAGGGGGCTAGCGCTGCCACGAAAGAGTCACAGATGAGGAATCAAAGTCCAGAGATAGTGCACAGGTTTTTCAGAGTTCCATGGGGCTGCGGTGCTGGAGTTGGGGTAAAAGCTAATACAGAGGGGAGGATGACAACACCAAGTCAGCACTCACTGTTGGCCTGGCATTTCATTATCTTACTTCCTCTTCACAATACATTTGGAAATTATGATGATCCTGATTTGGCAGATGTGGAAATAGAGGCAGGAGAGGTAAAATAAACTTTCCCAAGGAGTAAGTGGTAGCAGAGTCAGAAGAAAATAAAAATGAGATATTTCAGGATGAAATATTAGTTAACAATGAAAATGACAACTATAATTATTATGTGTAAACAATGGAAAATGGTGGTCACTAATTTTTTAGAAGACCAAACGAATGTTCATTTATTTACACAAGTGTTTGATACAACACCCACTGTTCTATATTTTGCCTTTTGAAAAAATAAACTTTTTATTTTAGAACATCTTTAGTTTTACAGAAAAGTTGCAGAGACAGTACAGGGAGTTCCCATATACCTTCATCTGGCTTTCCCTAATGTTAACATCCTATGTTACCGTGGTATGTTTGTCAAAACTATTGGTACGTACGTTACTGTTAACTAAACTCCAGACTTTTTTCAGATCTCACCAGTTATTTTCACTAATGTCCTTTATTCTAGGGTTTATTCTAGGGTATTCTAGGGTATTCCAGGGTTTATTGAATTTTAGATAAAGAAAAATGTGGCCAATGATGGAAAAGCTTATTTACTTATGGAATAAGGATTTGGTATTAGAGCAGAAGAATGATAAGTGACTTTTCTTCTGTGGTCAAAACTTTCACAGTCTTGTTACATTAACTATATAAGAAAAATTATTACAGAAAGGCTCTCCCACCATGGACGTTTGGTATTGTCCAGTGCAAATTAGGGTGTGGATTAGAAAAGTCCTTAAATTATCTGCTGGCTCCATGGAGTAAGGGAGAAGCATGTGTGTTTGTGTTGAGGGGAGCCAGGTGATAGGAAGGCTGAACCACCATCATTGTCACAAGGAGGAGGGAATGGAATCAGGGAGGGGCCGGATACTTTTAAATTCAGCCCTGGGGGTCCATAATCCAGTGGCTGGTCAATCTAGGAAAGTGACTTCAAAGGTTTTTTGTTTTTTGTTTATATTTTTAATTTGAGCTTCTGTGATTCTTTGAGCAAAGATTTATTAATTATAGATAGTGTGGCAGGCCCTCTGTTGGCTGCTTTCCCTACACTC
Source organism: Ailuropoda melanoleuca (assembly GCF_002007445.2). NCBI lineage: Eukaryota > Metazoa > Chordata > Mammalia > Carnivora > Ursidae > Ailuropoda > Ailuropoda melanoleuca. The sequence goes on along the minus strand of NC_048219.1, from coordinate 32,735,637 downwards.
TCTATACATATAATCCTCAAAACAAGATGTCCTTATTCCCATTTTAAGGATTAAAAGGGTGAGATCAGAGAGGCTAAGTGATTTGCCCAGGGACACAGCTTGTCAGTGATAGGATTAGAACCCAGGTCAGTGTGACATGATTGTTCTTTTATGCCCTAAATTGTACTCCTTTGACATCCTCTCAAAAAAAGCCTCTTTGGAGTTTGGCATCAAAGGAGGACCCTTCCATTCTGCTGAGCATTTGGTTAAGGGGCTGAAAGAATACCAGGGAAAGGAGATAGAAACTTCAGGAAGTTTAGTGGGGTTGTGTGCACACATGTTGCCAGTGGGGTTGCTGGGTGTAAACCATTGCCTGAAGTAGAGATATTAACCTCTCCTGCCTCTCTTCCTCAACTGAGCAATCACTAGGAATCTTGTGTGTGCTCTTGGTTAAAACTAGCATTTTGGAGGTTTTGGAGGGGGGCCAGCATTGATGAATGAGCAGGGACCAGTCAGTCTCCAGATCCATCTGGGGTTCCCTTGGGACTGGCCAAGTTGAGTTTTCTGGGCCAGATGCTTGGGAAACCTCCAACTTGGCTTTGGGGGTACACAGAACCAAACTAAACAAAGTGGAATAAAAAAGCTGGAGGCACCCCAGCATGCCCTATTTACAAACTGCTTTAGTTCCTTCTGGGTTGTATTTGATTTTCTCCTTCACTGAGAAATGGGGAGACATCAGAATGACTTATGTGCCAAAGAGAGGACTCCCAACCATCCTTCAGCCTCCCTCACCCCCTCGGTCCCTTTTGTGTGACAGGATGCCCTCAATTACTCTCTCTGGGGGGGGGGCCCACTCAGAAAAAGATGGAGCCAACCGTCTGTTACCGACTCCAGTGAGCAATTTAATTTTCTCTTGTTCCCAACGAGGAGGTTTTTGTAAGTACATAAATTACCATCAGTCCTGGTTAATCAGGAGCTTACTGTCTGAAGGGGCAGGGATGGTCAAGTCAGAGACACCCACTGACCTGGACTTACCAAGAGGGCAGGCACTCTGCACTTTGGTGGGAAAGCCATTCGAGGGAAGTGAAGAATGTCAGACAGGGAAACTTCCTTAGAGATCATCTAATCTGACACTTCCTTTTATAAATGAGGAAGTGAGGGCCAGAGAGGGGAAATGATCTGTCTAGCTAGGCAGGGCACAGTTAGGGCTTGAACTAAGGAGCCCCAATTCCCAAACTCTATCTTTCCAACACAACACAAGGTAAAATGAATGACCTGACTACTTGCCCTTGCGTTTAATCTCTAAAGGTGAGACCAAAGGACAGTAATTATGACAATGACAACCACCACAGGAGCTATACTTCATGCGGCCAGCAGAGTTACTGGAGCCAGATGGCCTGGTTCAAACCCCAGTTCTGTCACTTACCAGCTGTGTGACCCTGGGCAGGTTACTTAACCTCTGGGACCTATAGCAGACATTGTCAGTTTTTGAGGCCTATCCCTTCACATCCTCTTAACATCCCCACCCTTTCCAGTCCAACTTTCCATGCCCAGCATCTGCATCTTTGTTGGAGGGCTATCCTTGGGCTCCCAGAATCCACTCTGTCAATGCGCATTGCAGGCCCAGAGTCTCCTGGGGACAGCCTTTGACCAATGATTGACATATGTGAGGTGATAAATGCCCCAGCTTCCTTACCTCTTGCTCAGGATAGTTCCCAGGCAAGTGTTTTGTACTGCTTACCAGAGTTCCCTGCAGGATTAAGTGCTGTTCACCCACCATAGGAGCTGGCTTAATAATGTGTGTGTTACTGCTGCCTTCCTTTCCCTCACCAGTACGGTACTGTGTGTCCTTTGCATCTCTTCATTAACTGTTTGTGTCCAAACCCTTGTCTTAGGACCTGCAAATGGTTTGTTAATCCAAACTAAGACAGTGCCTCAGCTTTCTCATCTATAAAATGATGTCAGTGATAGTTTCTATATCAAAGAGTAGTTGTTAAGGTTAAATGGGCTAAAATTGCAAAGAACAGTGCCTGACCCCTAGTGAAAATTCAATAATAGCTATGTAGCTGACAAATACTTATCTCATTAATTATCTCATTAATTCCATACTGTACACACAATTACTCCCATTATACAAATAAGATAATCCAAGCTCAGAGAGGTTAAGTAATTTTCCCAAAGTCATGAAGCTTAATAAGGAGTAATGTCAAGACCCAAACACAAATCCATCTTCGAAGTTTCTTCCATTTTTACCTCTGTCAAGGGATTTTCCCTGATACACCCAATCTGGGTCAAAGTCAAGGGTCCTTCCTCCTTTGCTCCTACTACCTCAATCAAAGGACTTGTCACAGTGTATTGCTTGTCAGACTTTTCCTCTAGGCTTCTAGCTCCAGGAAGCCCAGGACCTTCTCTTAGGCATTTCTGTGAGCTCAGCATCTAGCCTGGTAACGCTGCACATAGTAGGCTTCCAGTGAGTGCTGAATAAATAAGCACGCAACCTGCAACCGAAGGAGGGAGCCAGCAAGGAGGAGAGGTGGTAAACTCCAGGCTACAAGTCTGTGTATGAGTCTCACAGTCTTCAGATTTCAACTGGAAGCATCTTGGAAATCTTCCCAGGAAATACTATTCTCCCATTCCTGCTGCAGACAGGATTTGTTAATGTGGTTGATGGGCCTCTTGGGTGTTCCAGAATTTTATCAAGGCATCTAGTCTCTCTTAAGATCTTGTCAGGGAGACAAGGATCTCACATGTTACCACGTAGAGAGAAGTGAGCATCTGATCCCAGTAATTGTTCCATTGTGAGTTAACACTGGAGCAGCAGAGCTTTCAAGGACTGTGAAGGAGTGTGAGAAAAAGCAGGCAGGAGATGAACTATGGATCCACATGACTGGAAGGATGCCCACTGGGGAAGGAGGAGACCAAACTGGAGCTAGAAGTGCAAGGATCTTATAATGACAGTGAGTGATAACTGATAATCATACCTGCCTCTTTAGAGTGTCTGAGCTATATGTTGGCTTCAGCATAATGTTTAAGGACCTAAGTTCTGGAGTCAGTATTGCTTGAGTTTGAATCCTCTGTTACTTACTAGCTGTGTGATCTTGGGTGAATTGTTTAGTCTCTCTGTGCCTCAGTTATCTTATTTGTAACATGGGGATAAGACATACCTCTTTCACAGGACTGTCATAAGTAGCATGTGATGTGCTTAAGACAGTGGTTTACCACATAGTAAGCATGTAGGCAATTGTTAGTTTTTACTCGGCACTGAATAAGACTTTAAGGAGTAAAAAGTGGACTATTATTGTTCTCAGGAAGCTCAGAATCTAGAGTTGAGGTCACTAAACTTTTTGATTACTTGCCCATGTATAGTAAAATGTTTGAGCAGGTTCCCCCAATTACTATTCATTTGTTGAAAGGAGCTGAATGATAAAAATAGGAAGAGGATGCTGGGGGAGCATAGAGAAGCAGCATCTAGTTCAGTGCTGGGTAGGGATGGTGCCTCGGGGAAGTTAGGGAAGGCTTCCTGGAGGAGGCAATACGTGAAGTGAGTCTCTTGGAACACATCAGAGTTATCTGAGAAGGTAGGAGAGGGCTTTCCAGGGAAAGGAAAACCCTGGGTCAACACTGACAAATGGGCTTTGAAAGGGCTGTTTGAGAAATGTTGAAAGGTTTGGGTGGATGCACTGAATGGGAGAGTAAGGAAGGGTTCCTCTGCTACTCAAAATCCCTCAGTGGTATCCCATGGCTCTCGGGCTATCGACCAGGGTCTATACATGACCCATTGAAATCCGATGCACTGTCCCCTAACCCCCTTTCAATCCTACCTTCTACCGCCCTCTCCTACCTCACTTGCTTTAGCCACATTGGCGGGCTTAGTTGGGGGCTCCACAAAACTGGCTCTGAGCCAAAGATTCAGATGCAGATGGTTTCTTCTCTGAGCGTTCCCAGGAGGAACCCATAAGGTAGCGGTAGAGGCCAAGGAAGAGCGTGATTTCAGGTGCAGTTCCAGACTGTTCCTGAACCCACAGGAAGCCTGGGAGTGTAAATTATACCTCAGACTTTTTCCAGCTTCCATTCATCCACACCAATCAGTTATTGGCTCTAGGCACCTGAGGAGGACATAAACTCCCAGGCATCACCGGCTTTCAGTACAGGTGAGGTGTCTCCAGCCTCTGAAGGTCACAGGTATAAGGTAAGCGGCCAGCAACAAATCACACCGGAACAGAGGAGATCCCAGGGCATGAGGGCAAGTGTGGAGCCCAAGTGCCCATTACACTGGCCTACTTTTGGTAACCCAAATGCTCCCAGCTCTCTCCCTTCCTTAATCTGGCTAATTTCTCATCCTGCAGACCACGGCTAAATGCCATTCCTCGAGGGGGCAGTCTGACCCTCAAGACTGGGTTAGGCACACCAGCTGTTCTCAATACACCCTACATTTTTTGTCCTAGCACTTCAAAACAAGTTGTAATCAATTACGTATGCAATTCCTAGGCAAAACTGGGTCAATTGCAAATGACAGAAAAACAAGTCATACTAGCTGAAGCAAAAACGGGAGTGACTTCTGCAGCTGGAAACGGTGTGAGGTGTGACTGGAGAACGGAAAGACAAACACGGCTCGCAGCCCCAAGGATGCCGGGCTTGGACCTGGACCCTCCACACAGCCTGGCTCTTCTCATTTCTAACTCGGCTTGTTTCTCTGGGCCTCCTTTCTGCTGTTGCAGATGTGGAGGAATGCAGGCACTGCCAGCTCCAGCTTCCCAAACTCATAACTACTATGAAACACACCAGCTGACTTGGGAGAGGCACATGCTCACCTCTAGAACTATCACCTCAGCAGAAATAGAGATGGGCTACTGTGATTGGCCAGGTCTTGGTCATGTGCTTGCCGAGCGCTGCAGAAAGCAGGGCACTGCCGGGATAGGGCTCTCAGAGTCACGTGACCCGAAAGGGCCGTGCTACTCCTCGAAGGAAGTGCAGGGGAGGGACTTCGGGCATGATGTCTTATTTGATGGTGTATCCCCCACAAATATTTACAGATATTGCCAGCGCATGTCAGCCACTCTTGTAGATAATAAGAAATATGCAAGGAAATAAATATATTAAGGCCTTGCTCACACCACAGCTTTTACTGTGGTGGGGAAGACAGAAAATAAGCATGTTGATAATCGTAAATGTGTCAGGTAGTAAAATGTGTTCTGGAGAAAAACAAAGCCGAGTGCAGAAGACAATGCATGCTAAGGAGACACTGTGTTCTACAGGGTGGTCGGAGATGGCACCTTGGACGATGGTGCCGGCAGGTGCCAGATGGTGACGAATCTCCTATGCCATTCTGAGGGACGTGAGCTAACTCCCGATGCCTGGACTGCTTGTCTGCCTGCCCGTCTTTTTTCCTCCCTCTCTGACTTTCTTTCTTCCTTCCTTTCTAGGTTTTCTTAAAATGTATTCTTTAGACTGCCCCAGTGGCGGCAGGGCATTTATTTAGAAGTGCAGGTTCCCAGACTTCTCCGAAGACCCACAGATTCAGAAATCCCTGGGGTGATGCCTAAGAATCTGTATTTTTAATAAGCTCTCCAGGGGATTCTTAGGCACATTCAAATTTGAAAACTAATATCTGAGGCAATAGAGAGGCTTTGAACAGGGAAGAAAAGACAATCTCATTTGTGTTACAGAAGGGTAAATCTTGGAGGGCACTACATTGAGGATGGGCTGGAGGCTGCGCAGTTGAAAAGGTCTCAGAGGCAGAGAGAGAACACGAAGCCAGAGGTGGTGGAACAGAAGAGAAAGTTTAGGTTGTGGTAGATCCATAGGGTTGGCGCCTGGTACAGTGTGGGAGTAGTAAAGGAGAGGGAATTGTTTAAAGGCTCCCTGTGCTCTGATTGGGGTGCTGGGGAGTAGTGAGACCATTTACCTAGGAACAATGAACTGTGGGCATCACTGGCATTGCATCTCTTTCTTTAAATATTCTGTATCCAAGGAGTGATTTTATTTATTTATTTGTTTATTTATTTATTTATTTATAAAAGATTATTTATTTGAGAGAGAAAGAGAGTGCATGCATGCGGGGGGAAGGGGCAGAGGGAGAAGGACAGGCAGACTCCCTGCAGGAAGTCCAATGTGGAGCGGGAATCTAGGACCCTGAGATCATGAACTGAAATCAGATGCTTAACCACTGAGCCACCCAGGCACCCCCCAACCCCGCTCCCAAGGAGTGATTTTAGATTCACATATTATAATAGTGTCATTTGATTATTCAACAGATGATTCAAAAATTCTTTATTGTTCCTTTTTCTCCTCCTCTTACTAGTAGTTCCTTTTTTTTTTTTTTTGAGTTTCTGGATTTTTACTTGAAAAGGGTTGATATCAACTGCTTGTCTTTCTAATTTTGTCTCAGGTATAATTCATTTGCCAAGGAACACCATTAGGAAGGAGCCAGCTTCATCTTTGTGGCATGGAAGTGAGAGATAGTGAATGATACCGAAGAGCTGAGGCACCTGATGGGTTAAAAACATGGTGGCTAGAATGTTTGGTTGTTCCAATTGGATGTCTTGGGTGAAGCTGGTCACGCTATTGGGGGGATGGTTCCCATTTCCTCACCCCTGTTTAGAATCCTAAGGGATAAAGAATAAAATTATCTCCATTTACTCTTCCGCAAATCTTCAGTGGGTGTGCTATAGCTGATGATTGGATATGAGGACTACATGAGATAATTCTGCTAAAATTCATGGCACTCAGTATAATCCATGTATTTTCTCAATAAAGAGGGCTGGGCGGATATTATTGGCTTCATTTTATATGTTCAGAGAAGTAAAGTGATGCCATTTGGATTCTACGATTTGTGTATTTTTCACCACTGGGCAGGTGAAGGTTGGGCAGGGTGTTAGGACTTCAGTTCAACTGGCTGGAATTGGGGATGTCCTCCATTCCATGGGGGAAGACCATATTAGTTTGAGAAGCTGAGGCAGCAGTCTGATCTTCTCCCTCATGGTGGCCCTGCCCAGGCCACAGATGGCAGGTCTTATGCTCATCAGGGACCAAATCTAAATTCCCACTGATATTTCTTCAATAGCTCAGACATGCTAAGGTTAGCTGTCTTATAAATTATGGAACAGATTAACCGAGTTAGGCCTGAGACATAAATAACAAAGCCTCTCTACCCAGTGACAGGCCACAAGGCGAGAGGCAGCAAAAACACAAGAATTGTGGCAGAAAGGGAGATTATCTTCCTCTTTTAGGAGAAAGCTGATGGGGAAGAGGGTCAGGATGACAATAGAGGTCAAGGGGCTAGGTACGAGGGAATTCCAGGCAAAAGCGATGATAGAACAAAGGAAAATAGGCCCTTGGGAGCAACCTTATTGACTCTTATGGTTTTGTGAAGGCAGAAGCCTGGTTCACCGTCAGACATGATGACTCAGCGGTATCTGTGGGGCACGCTGTGGAGGTGGCCAGGGAGCAGCTGAGCACACGTGTTACCTCTCCACTGGGAAGGTACGGGAAAGAGCTATAGCTGTGGTATTTAATAACATAAAAGACATGAGTGGTAGCTAAAACAATGGGATAACACCAGGCCAAAGCTTATGGAGGGAGGAAAGAAGAGAGAGTTGGTGAGGATGCAATGCCAGCATTTGGTCCACAGGGGAAGGATAACCCAGGCGTAGAGACTGAGACAGGAAGGTTAGAACCAGGGGAAGAACAAGCTGGACTAGAGCTCCTTGAAGACTGAAATCTTGAAGGAGGAAGATGCAGCCATTGCCAGATGTGGGGAAAGAAAACGGGGAGAGAGCAGAGGAGAAAACAAACTCTGACTTCTCTGTCCTTGTGACCACCAATCTCCCATTGGATGAACCCAGTCTGAAGTCAACCAGCAAGGGGTCCCGAGTGATGTCCTCCACAGGGGCAAACTCTCAAAGATATGAGTCCTTGTGGCCATCTGTTATTACCTACATATATTCTGGAGAAAGTATATATTTTGAGAAGATAGGAATGTTCATGAAACAGTGTAGGAGATACTGAGGTTATGGTGGATCACAATATAGTGAGTGTGGGAGGAGAAAAGACTTTAGATCTCAGTAGACAGCATCTTGGTCTTTCCTCTTGTTTTCTTCTGAAGCCTTGGGGTCATCCACAGTATTTCTCCTTCTCTCATATCCTGTTTCCAATACCTCAGGAAGTCCTATCGGCTCTACCCTCCATATCCAGAAGGCTACTACTTTGCACCGACTTCACTTCTATTACCCTCCTTCAAGCTGTCATCCTTGCTCTTCTTGCTTGGATTAGTTCAATAGCCTACACTACTGCTGCCTTTCCTTGCCCCCTTGCAGTCCATTATCGACACAGCGCAAGACTGATCCCTCAGAAATGCTAGTCAGATTATGTCACTTCTCTGCTCAAAACCCTGCCGGAGACCCTATTTCAGTCACTCAAAGCCAGAGTCCTTCAGTGGCCTGCATGATCTGCCCGCCCCCCAACTTCATCTCTGACATCACCTCCTACTACCCTTGCCAACACTCCCTCCCTCCAACCTCACTAACCTCCTTGCTGTTCTTTGAAAACTCTAGAAGGCTCCCACCCTAGGGCTTTTGCATTGGCTCTCCCTTCTGCCTAGAATGTTTTTCCACCAGGTGTTTATGGGGTTGACACCTTCCTTCCTTGAAATCTCTTCTCAAATGTCACCTTCTCAGTGAGTACCCTACTCACCCTAATTAAAATCACAACCTATGCAAGCTTCTCCTTCCCCACACTCCTGATCCACCGTATCCTCCCTCCTTTGTACTCATTGGGGCGTTTGTTAAGAGGAGTAGTTGAGACCACCCACGTGAAGTACCCGCCAAATGTGCAATTCTGCACCTTCTGCACGGTCTGGTTGGCGCCCTGGGTGAGAATAGAAGAGGCGGGGGTGGGGGAGGCCCCTCTTGACTGCTCTTGCTCTGCTGCCTCACACAGCCTACAACCTCATTATCCTCCTGCGGGAGCACAGGCAGTCGCCTCAGGGTATGAGTCAGTTTGCGCAGAGGAGCGCCTGTGAGGCAGAAGGGATGCTGAGGCAGAGCTGGCAGCCAGCAGGAGGGACCAGCCCTGCTTTCCCTGTGTCCTCAACCGGAGGGGAGCTGGGGCCACCGAGCAGGACCCCCTCTCCCACTGGGGCTATCTGGGGGGTGAGGTATGTTTGGGGTGGCTGCCATTCAGGACTCGCAGAAGTTCTTAGTTCCCCCTTACTCCCCAGGAAAATGCTCCTGTAATAGGGAAAAGTGTCCGTTCAGCAGATGCTTGTGCCAGGTGCGAGGCAGGGACACTGACACCGTCCCTGCCTTGAGGGAGCTCTTAGTTGGGAGCAGTGGGCAGGCAAATAAATGCTTTCAATTTTGTGCTATCAATAAGTGCTGTGATGAGGTGAGCTCAGGTACCAGGAAACGTACCTGGCAAAGGGCTACTCATCTTCCGGACTTGGAGTGGCCTCTAAACTGAGTCTGAACTCATTCGTGCCTTCACGCAAACAGTAGTGGTGGAGAACCAGCCTTAGGCAAAGAGGCACTTTTTCATGGGGGGGGCGCAGTCATGAATCAAAAGAAGTTTCCTCTGATTTCAGGGAACTTAGAGTCCAGGAGAGAAGACAGAGATAACAAGTAAACTGAAAAATAAACGTCACATTAAAATAGTGTTTTAGCGAAAGGCCAGGAAGAAAAATAGGAGAGACTTTCGATGGAGTGCTTATGGGAGGCTCTCTCCTGTCCCCAGGGAAGAGAGGTTCAAAGCAAGAGCTGTAGGATGCTGTTGAAGCAGCCCTACAAGAAATGGGTGGGGGAGTAGAGGCCCTGAGGCAGGAAGAGCCTGGGAATTGGGAGGCCGGGGCAGCCTGGAGGAGGCATTCTGGGCACAGCAGGGTTCTGAGTGTAGAGTACAGGCCCTTCTACTCCTGTTCCAAACCACCCACCCAGAGCCTGTACCATGTTTAAGCCACACGCAACTTGGCGTCTCCCCTCAGGCCACTGGCACATGTCCCACAGGTCAGACCTCACTTTATCTTTCAGGGCTATGCTCAGATATCACCCCTCAAGGCTCTTCCCTAAAGCCTGCAGGCCAGGGTGGTCACACTCACCTCTGAGTTCCCAGCCTGGGGGTGTAACTTATCTGTCCATATGTCTATTTCCCCAGCCAGGCTGTCAGGCCTTCAGAGCCTGGGCTGGGCAGGCCCTGTGTACAGAGCCCATGGCTTAGACCAGCTAGGGGCTCAGTTAATGTGTATGAAGAAGGGAGGAAAGTAGGAAGAGAAGAAGGAAGAGAGGAGGAGGAGGAGAGGAAGGAAGGAGCAAACTTTTAAAAAACAGTGTAAATATTTAACCCTTACAATAGATATATTCAGAAACCCTTATAAATCCAGGTATTTGCAAATGTCAATCTGGAATATATTGTTTTTGCCACAAAACTTTTCCCAAGAGCCACTGTTTTCTAGTCTTTATTACTTTTTCTTCACTTTCATCACCAGCATTAGCTCTTAGCTTTCTGTTTTGGAACTACGATTCACAGAGAAGTCATTTTTTGTACATTTTTGGGATTCAGTTCATGAACGTTACTTTGTAAACCTCAAAAGCCACACTGAGATATGAATGCTGGGGTTCTCAAACCCACTCACTGGCAAAGCAAATGGCTCTCAGAAACCAAATTAATGATGCTGCAAAATGACAAATTACTACGTGTCATAGACCTCAGGGTTCCCCAGAGAATAGTGCCAACAGAGAAAGTTAAAGCTAGAATGCTAATGGTGACCGCATTCACCTGGAAGGTATGGGGGGGTGGGGGCTCTGCGAAAGACTTGGCAACTAGTTCTCCTCTCCAGATGCGTCTCACTCTCACTCACACTGGGCCACGGGTTTAGCTAAGTACTCGGTTACTAAGGAAACCCAAGTTGTCAGTCCTGAGCCATATGGGAATAATGGTGATTTATTTAGGAAAAGCAAGGTTTGTCACTTTAAGCTTACTGCTACAAAATTGCTTTTTGATTACCTCCCTCCTTATTGCATTGTCTTGTCACAATAAACTACAGAAACAGTGGCAAGGTTAATAATTATGGGCTTCGTTCTTGTCACTCTCAGGGCCCAGCAAGGTCACAGTTGCAGCCTGAGTGTGGCAGGCCGACTTGTCCTTCAAACCCCTCCCGTGGAGAAGAGGAGGGCTTCTCGCAGAGGGGCGGTACACACCCACCTCTCTCCAGGAGGCTCTTACTCCCCACTCACCACGCACAACATCAGGGTGCTTTTGGAGCCACAGAGTTCCTAAAATTCAGCCCTCCCAGACCGAATCCAACCCGTCTTTCAAACCCAGTCCAAATGCCATCTCCTCTGTTGTTGAAATCGTTCAGTCCTTTCTTTGCCATTCAAAGCTCACAGTTTGTGCCCTCGGTCAAGAAAGCTTATTGAGTGACTGCTGGGTGCCATACACAGTGCTAGCCTGCCCATGGCTTGCTTCGTTTTGCCCTCACAACCACCAACAAGACGGACATCGTTACTCTTGGTTATGCTTTGTCTTCCGGGTTGGCATCACTCTCTTAGGTTGGCTTCGCCATGATTTTCCAGCTGCCCATATCTCTAGGCTCAAATGTTTGATGAAAAGGGAAGAAAAAGCCTCCCTTGACCTGGTTAGAAGTGCCTGGTGACGAATCCGGATTGGCTTTCCTTGGTTCGGGGGTCTCTCTCTTCATGAATTAATTTAGTTGGGCAAGCAGAATCTCAGATAAACATATCACCTTCCATTCAGATCAGTTATTTGGAACGATATCTGAAAATAGGGATGCTGCTGTTTCTGTCAGGAAGAGGTTCTGGGATACAAGAAGACAACTACTCGTCACAGAGCCATATACTTCATTACCTACTAGATAGCCAACTGAAAGTCCTCTGAAACTAGTCAGCACCCGTTCTCTGACTCACTGGGGGACCTCGTCGTCTGCACAGTGCTCAAACCGGAAGTTTAGGACTCACTGGATGCCCCTTCTTGCTCCCTCATGTTTAATGTTAGACTGCTGACCACGTCCTGCTCTTCCATTTCTAAAATTCTTCCTGATTGCCATTCTTTCTCCTTCATCCCCACTGCTAATATAATAACCCCGTCCTTTCATCTCAAGACATAAGCCACAGCTCCTAACTGGCCTCTTTGTCTCCATTTTTTTTCCTCTATATCAGTCAGGGTCAGCTAGAAAACAGAAACTACTATAGGTTTTTTTCTAGCTTACTTAAACAGAAGAAATGTGATTGAGGAAATACATCCAGTGGTAAAGATTGTGTGTTTGCTTTACAGCATCCTTTCCCCCATTTTTCTAGAGGATCTCATGCTGGGAGATAGCTAAATAGGGTGCATGCACAACGGAACACAAAGAATCCCAATAATGGGTAGTTACTCCACTTTGGACTGCTCAGCCTCCTTTTAGCATCTTCTGTAGGGCCTGGTAAAACCCACACAATATGACTCTGATGGTTTAGCAGCAGTGCTCATTAAGCTTCCAGGATTTGTTCAGTAGTGACGCACAAGGGGTGTGTCTTTGGGCGGCTGTGCATAGATTCTGCATGGTATCAAGAAGAATCTATTTCCCCCAAAAGGGACATTAAAGGCCCCTTCCATTGAGACTGAGAACACTGATGATGTAGGCAGATTGCAACACACATAGAAAGTGAAGACCCAGAACCCAAAGTCATGGTGATAGGGAGTAGCTACCTTCTGCAGCATGTTGACAACAGCCAAGCCCCAAAGAGCTCAACAGATAATAGATCTTACATCTTAGCACTATACTTGGGGTGAGCCCATAGGCAAAGCCTACTTACAAGGAGCAGTGTGAGGGAACAATGGGTTAGGCAGTCTTCACAGACTTCACAATGGTTCTCTTGCTTGATCTCAGCAAACTGTGATGAAGATATTGTAGGATCCACTTTTTAAAAAGATGATTGGACCGAGGGTTCCTGGTAGTTATGTAACTTGTGTAGGATCAGTGGCTACCAAGTGGTAGAGTGAGGTTTAAGTCCAGATCATCTTTGAGCATTTCCTTATTGAGGAGGGTGTGGAGATTGATACTGGTGCCCACTGTGTCTCCTTATATACACATGCATGTAATCCTCTTTTCAGGCTGGGAGTTTATTATTTTCTCAACTCATCCTTTTAGCATATTTTGAAAGTTCTGGATTAAAAAGACCTTTCCAGGAATTGCTCTATAATTAATTCCTGAACTATGTGGACCCTGCTTTTCTATTAAAGACAAAATTGTGTCTAGAGCATCAAAACCTGATAAATACCCGTCCCTTCCCCAGAATGTATCTTCAAAATGTCTTCTGTCTTGTCATGCAAGGTATTCAAATTAAAACAGCAATAATTTATTGAGCATCTGTTGTGTGTCAAGCACTATTCCAAATTCATTGTATGCATTTATTCATTTAATCCTTACTACAATCTTAAGATATAGATATTACTATTATCACCATTCTTTTTAATTTTTAAGATTTTTTAAATTAAAAAAAATAATCACCATTATTTTTAGATGGAAATTGGAGCATAGAGTGGTTATTGCCCATCATCACAGACTATAGAGCTAGGATTTGGATTCAGGTCCTTTGTTTATAGAGTTCATTGTTTAATCACATGCCATTCTGCCTGTGATTGTCTGATTTCTGGACTGGGGGACAAGGGAAAGTATGAAAGGGGAGGCGACTGTAATTCACTGGGCACTTACTGGGTGTTAGAACTCTGTAAAAGATGCCACATATGTTTTCTCACTTTATTCTTTTAGCCACATGTTGCCTACACACTCCAACTTCCAAGGGAAGCTAAGGCATCTTCCCTCTGACCTCTCACTTCTCTGCTAAGAGGGAACACCTCTGATATGACCCAAGAACCCAGCAGAGCTCGTTTAGGAGGGAATGTGGAATCTAGTGGGAGGAACAAAGGGAATATAAATGAAATAGGTCTTGAGAAAAGGGGAAATGCTCTGTCTAAGATAGTCCTTCCTCAAGGCCAGTGTTAGGAGCCCTACAGGAAATAGTGTTTAACCAAAGAGAATTTAATAATGGAATTGAATAGATGTGTGGGCAAGGTTAAATGAACCATCAGGTGATGTTGATGCAGTCAGGAGCTAGCAACAGATTCCCTACTTTCCTTAGGCCTTCAAGTGCAAAGGGAAGAAGATGTTACTGGAGCCCAGGAAGTAGGGTCAGCTGGCAGGAGCTATAGCCATAGAGGGACACAGACACTGCCAGAACTTCAGGGCTGAACTATGGAGGAAGTGAAGAAGAAATGCCCTCCTCTCTTTCCTCTTGCTTTGGATCTTCTGCCAGTGTGCTCACTGACCAAACTCAACTGGAAGCCTAATGGTAGGGAGCTCCGGAATGCTGTCCTTGTGGGGCAGCCTCCTGGCAGAAGAATGGTGGGTAGTGGATCTGTGTGAGTGTAATTGGCCAATAGAGAATAACCAGCATGGGGCTGCAGCTCTAAGATGGGCCTGAATCTGCCTCCAGTGGGAGACTCCCTTTGCTCTTCCCCTCTCTTGGAGCACACACAGATCACAGAAAGAGGAACTGACATTATGCTTAGGTGATCAGCTCTGTGCTCTGGGGAGAAGTGCTCTCTCTTTTGGGGTTGAACTTGGCAAGGTTCTTCCCACTGTGGAAATGATAAAACCTAGAGGTCTAAGGCTGGGATGTGGTCAAAGAAAAGGCCCAAGGAGCAGTTATCTACCCAAAATTCCTGTCTGGTTCTTAAGACAAAAGAACAAAAGAGGTTTTTTTCAGGCTTTATATGGAGAACCAGAGAGGTGTCTGGAGTTGAAGTCCTAGTTAGTAGTGGACAGTATGTTTTCCTAGAAGGTTGTCTATTCAGCATGGAACAGGGCAGAGGTGGCATGACAGATAAGGTGAAAGAAATCTTNAGAGGTTTTTTTCAGACTTTATATGGAGAACCAGAGAGGTGTCTGGAGTTGAAGTCCTAGTTAGTAGTGGACAGTATGTTTTCCTAGAAGGTTGTCTATTCAGCATGGAACAGGGCAGAGGTGGCATGACAGATAAGGTGAAAGAAATCTTAATATCCAGAGGGGAGGTGAGTGGGGGGATGGGTAAAATAGGTGAAGGGGATTAAGATGTATAAATTTCCAGTTATAAAATAAATAAGTCATGGAGATGAAAAGTGACAGTATAGGGAATATAGTAAAACGAACACACAAAAAACCCCAACAGGCATTCCACCCTCCTAGTGTGCTTTCCTGTATGGCAGCATTTCAGAAGGTGTCCTGTAAGACCACTTTCCCAGACTCCCTTGCAGTTGGGGTTCTAAATGTCTTTGGGGTTCAGCCAATCAGAATTGGCTCCTATGAGATTAAGTGAGGAAAGCCTTGCTTCTGCTACCTCTTCTGGAAGCCGTGTTTGTGAGGCTTGCTTATTTATTTATTTTATTTATTTATTTTTTTGAAGCAGCATTAGCAGAGGCTTCACTGTCCACCGACCAGCTTCATGGGTGTTAAGATGCAGGGTGTCTGGTAGTGATGCCGATGGTGCAGATCGTAATAGGCACCACGTGGCCCTGCAGCTAGCAGCAGTAGAAATAGCCACCTCACAGCAGCAGTTTCCTCATCACAGTGGCTTCCTGACCATGGCCCTGAGGGTGAATTTGGAGCTGGTGGCTTCCGGATGGTAAAAGGAGCAGCAGCTCTCTTGGAGCATATGGCATGGTTTTGGGAGTTTATTGCTAAAAATTCAACTTTGCTCAGCACTCGGTAACCCTCTTGGACATTTCATCTCTATAATAAATTCCATTTCTGCCTCGACTAGCTAGGGTGGATATTTTCCTTTGAAGCTGAACCTTGAACAAAATAGGTGGCCCTAGTAATAATACTAGCTGACATTAAGTGCTTACTATGTGCTGAGTACTCTAAGCGCTTTACATGAATTATTTTATTCATTCAATTCTCTTGACAATCCTATGTACTAGGTGTGATATGGATCCTCTTTTTATAGGTGAGAAATCTGAGGACTCCAGAGACCCAATAACTTGCCCCACATTACCAGATTTTAAGTGGTGAGAAGAGGTATGCAGTGCAGTGACTGCTTCTGGTGTCTGGGCTATTGAACCTTTGTTGAATGAGACAGGTAGGCTGAGGATTCTGGGATTCCAGATCTCTGGCATCATCTCCTTTTTTGAAGATATAATTAATACAGCCCAAAGAGGAAAGAGAGGCCTAGACACATTGTGTATTTGGCCCAAGGTCATGTGCATAGTGGGTGGTCAAGGTGGGATTCAAACACGTCTCCTTGACTTCAAAATCTATGCTATTGTCCACTTGAGTGTGTTCCTGCTGCCCCATGACAGCCCTTCATATCTGAGAAGACAGCTCTCATATCTCAGCGACTCTTCTCTGCAAGTTAAACATGCTGAGTACTTTCAGCTGTACCTCTCTGAGCTCTCTCTCCACCTGGATTGCCCTCCCCCAGTTTGTGACTGTCCCTCTTCAAGTCTGTCATCTTGGACAGATCACAGAGCTCTCTGTGTGGTCTGGCAAGCACAGAAAAGCCCCCAGCATGAAAGCTCTTAATCTCGGTCAGACTCTTGAAGTTCAGAGGAGCAAATCTCTTTCTTGCCGCCATCTTCCCCAAATGCCTTCCCAGTGGGACCTGTTCACTCTGCCTTTAAGGAAGACGTGACATATATATTTCCACACAAATTAAGAGCTTTTTTGCCAGGCCATTCCAAGCAGGCGGGTATGTTCAGTCTCCCTTCCACTGTGGAGCTGGAGTGGACTTTTGAGGAGTTATTTATGGGCAGAATGCTAATTACTTAACTACAAATATGTAAATACTTTGAGAATAAATTCATCACAATATATTAGGCATCACATTGTAATTAAGCTCAATTAGGTATTATTAGCGGTATTAATGTCATGTAGCTCGTGCCTATTCCTAATGAATATATTAACCCAGCCTTGCTGCCACCATCCATGTGGGTGCATTATGATGATGACGATAATAGACACCTAATTAGAGCATTATTGCTTTGCTTGCAAATTGTGGAGAGAAATGTCTGTCTTTGGAATCTGAATGATTGGCCTGACTAGATGTATTAGATGTGGCCAGGGGATTGTGTAGTCTAGAAATGAGAGTTAACATCTTGGCATCCGTGTTTGTAGCTCTTCAAAGAGAGAGGTTTCTGGTTTCCTTTCAGAGATTAGAGTAAATTCAATAGAAATGGAGTGTGGAGATGGAAGCCACCAGAAAGATATTGGGTATACCAGAGTGGTGAGTTTGTTGTTCCAAATGACAGCTGAGGAGAGGAGCCAAGTCTGGACATGGGAACAGGGAGGGGCTGAAGGTAAGGCCAGACACGAGTCTGCATGGAGTTCAGAGTTCAAGGAAGGGGGAAGAAAGTGGCCCTCAGCTCCATCAACTTTACAACTACCCTGTGAGGTAGATACTAATTCCCCAAATAAGCAGAGCGGGCAACATCTCAGAGACATCATCTAAAGTTGCCCAAGGTCGTTCAAAAATAAGTGGCATAACCAGGATTTGAACTTGGTTTGTCTGACAATAGTTCATAAAAGAAATCAAGGTAGGCCACTCCAAAAATTTAGGGCCAAGCATACCATGATGTAGCAAGTACTTTTTCACTAAACTTTAGTGAGTACTTCCTGTGAGTCCCTGCTCTGAGCTAGGTCATTTCAATAGACTTTACAAACACACATATCTAAGGTGCTTACCATTTGCCGCTAGAAGGATGAGAGAAAGATCAGATGGGCCAACAAAGAACAAAGGGAATGATACAGTTAAGTCTTTTACTCATGGTTTGAGACTGGGTTGGGAGCACCTTGGTATTATATAGCCAAGTTTTTAATATTGGTGGTAAGGTTGGATGTTAACTCTGATTAGGAGCAAGTTGATGAAGCCAGAGAGATGGCTGTGGATGGAGGAAAAGAACCTGGAGATTCACATGTGTCCAACTGTGAAATTCTTTGGCAAAAAAGTAGTTGAATGTCAAAAGTGAAAGATGTCTTAGAGATACCCACTGGCTTCATTTTACTGCTGAAATAGCTTACCCAGGGTCTCAGTCAGGGTCTAGATAGTAAAACCACTCTAGGAATGTCTTTCAATATGGGGAGCAGTCACATGGGAAAGAACCCAGAAGCCAAATGGGATAGAGAGGCAACCTAGAGATTGTCAAAAGCAGGGAGCTGCCACTTTCCTTAGGGTTGGAGGGTCAACAGGAGAGGGTGGAGTTATCAGAGGATAGAAGCCAGGCGCATCTGGTAGGAGCTAGAATGTTAGGACCCTGGGAACCTTATTACTCCTGGAACCCAGTGAAATGTGCAGGTAGGCTAGATACACAGCATCTGCAATGTACAGCATGTGAGGTAGAGTGAGAGAAGAAGAAATACTCTGGCTTTGCCCTCTTTCCCACCCTCCTGTCTTCTTTGAGAGCATCTCGATGGCTATACCAACCATGAAGCCAAGAGTTAAAGGAGCCAGGAAAATGTAATTCCAGACATACAGAAAGGAACAGAGAAAGGGCCAAGGAGGGAATCCGAAAAGAAAGGGGCAGAACCAGGAAGAGAACCCAGGTTTTTGGATTTCCAATATAATGTGTTTCACATTGAAATCAGAGTGTGGTTTATTAATGAGAGATTCTTACCAACTAAGGGGAAATAATGGTGGTGATGAAGATGACCTTAGACATATTTGTCTATTTCTCATAATATTTTATGAGTAAGTTTTCCAGGACCTTTCTCATAAAATATTTCATCTAATCTTTACAAATTTTGCGAGAGAGATGCTACTAGTCCTATTTTATAGGTGAAGAAATGGAAGCTAAGAGAGGCTAAGACAGTCTTATAGTTTCACACCTGATAAAAAACAAATCAGAATTTGACCCTGGATAGATCTAACTCCAAACCCAAGGAACTCATGGAAAGGATGGAGGAGATGCTGAATTCCAGGGGCTCCTGGGTTTGCATGAGCATAGGGACACAGAGCTAGTAAAGACAAAAGCACACTGCCTGCTGTTCTTCCAGAGGAACCTCTCTGCATGACTGATAGGCTCCTCCTCTTTACATGGGGCTGCTAGGGCACTCTATGAACTCACCATAACTCCAGTATCCACAATCCACTGCTATTTTCAAAGGGTGCTCGTGAAGAATTATATTTCATTTTTCTAACCACCCCCCAGAGGTAGTAAGGTTGGGAACAAATGGTAAGACAGAGTCACAGAAAGATGAAATGACTTAACTTGGAACTTACTACCCTCTTGTGCAGCTTATGCTTCAGCCAAACTTATTTCTACTCTCCGAACAGATAATGAGCATTATGACTTTGCATTTACTATTTCCTCTGCCTTGAATGATCTCCTTCTTCAAAGAACAACAGAAAATGGGAGTTGGTTGAGTTAGTTGAGTTAGTTGGCTCCTCCTCTAGCTCCTGAAACAATTTGGTCTTGCCTCTGTTGTATTGCTGTGTGATCACTTGCTCACTTATCCATCTTTAGTAAACTCTAGTTGAAAGAGTATGTCTTAATCGCCTCTGCTTCCCTACATTGTGCTGAATAAATGAATGCATGCATGCATGCATAACTGAGACTCAAACCCAGTTCTCCTGGGTCCTTCTTGCCACTGGTCTCTCTACTGAAGCAGCACTTTTGTAAGTGGAGGAGGAAGCTGCTGACCAAGGAGCATAATTGGGCCTGATATAATGCGTTTGTGTAAAGCTCTAAGCCATCTTTTCCTTGTTTTTAATAGGAGAGTTCATGCAAAGAATTAAATTCTCTTCCTAAGACTTTAGTTTTGCTAAATTAGCAGTCCCTGATCAATTAGACTAAAGGGCTTTCTCTGAACGTGCCAGCTCTTGATTTTTTATTTTGCAGTAGAGCAAAGAGAGGGTAAGAGAGCAAGAAAGTGGCAGAAGGTCTCAGGCACACAAGGGGGAGTGGCAGAATTGTAGTGACCCATGGCGGTTGGGGCAAATTGGAGGGCAGGCTGCAGCCTGAACTGAGTCTTCCCCCTTCCGACAGGGTACAGAGCCCAGTTAGTTTCTGCAGATGAGGTCCACCCCCGAGACAAGCAAGATTGAAGCAACTGTGACAGTTTCACGGTGAGAGGGAATCCCGCATGTACACTCTTCTCCCATTTTCTAGTTGAGGAAATGGAGGCCTAAGAGGCAGAGTAACTCATCCAAGGTGCCAGTGACTCAGTATCAGAGCAGAGACTCTTCTGGTTACCTCTTAAGCATTTACCTGCACACAGGTCTCTGTGCTAAGTGGCATCTGTGGCTCTTGCCTGCCCAGGACCCATTTTCTGACCTCTCATAGCAGCACCCTGATCTCCTCTGGGGGTGCTGATCCTTCTGCACTAAGTACCATCTTAGTGGGTCTGTCAATCAAAGTGCCCTTCGGTCCCCCAGCCATCCCCAGCCAAGGGACTGGCAAGTGAATCAAACATAGGCAACTGGATTCCCTTTCCCTGGGATGTGGAGTATTGTGATATGGGGACTAAAACTCAACTAGTGAATCATTGAACACTATATCAAAAACTAATGATGTACTATGCCTTGGCTAATTGAATTTAAATTTAAAAAAAAAATAGAAAGAGTGGGAGACCTGCATCCAGGAGGCAGAGACCACCTTTGCATTCTACTCCCTAGGTCTGCCCTGGGTCCTTTCCTTGGCCTGCTGCTTCAGCTTTTCTGTAGAGCCTGTGAGTATGCTCAAATCCTTCTTTATTTGGTTACTATAACCAGGCCGGATTTCTACTGGTTGTGGCCAAAGGATCCTAAATGGTCCATTTTCCCAACCAGTATCTTTAAGAACAGACAGAAGGCAAGGAGAGGAAAGAGGATAATAACCCCCCCAAGTATGTGACCCTTTCTTCATGGTGTCCAATAGGTATATTATGTGAGCTGATAGGACATTCAGATTTTTCTAGTAACCACATTAAGAAAGTACAAAGAAGGGGCGCCTGGGTGGCACAGCGGTTAAGCCTCTGCCTTCGGCTCAGGGCGTGATCCCGGCGTTATGGGATCGAGCCCCACATCAGGCTCNAAATTCTATTTAACTTAATATAATCAAAGGATTATCATTTGCACATGTTACCAGGATAAAAATTGAAATACTTTATATTCTTTTTTACGCTAAGTCTTTGAAATCCTGCCTGTATTTCATACTTTTACATTTCAATTTGGATGCTAATTTTTCATCAGAAACATTTGATCTGTATTAAGATTTCATAAAATAGACAGTTGGAAAAAATAGATTCACACAACCAAATTGCGAATACTTGGATGTTTTCCAATAACTGAATTGAGTATTAGCTTTTAAATTTAAATTGAATTTAACTAAAATTTAAGATTTACTTCCTCAGCCACATTAGCCACATTTCAAGAGCTCATGGACGCTATAGTTAGTGGCTACTGTACTGGACAGCATACCCCTTTACAGTTACTACACCCTTATCACACTCTTACTAAAGCCCCCCAACTGTGAGGGAAGAATTGTTACTATTATTAACGCTATCATCATCCTCATCACCATCATCATTATCATCATCAGTAGCATTATCATGCCCATTCTCCAGATGGGAAAACAGATTCAGAGATTAAATAACCTGCCTAGGCAACAGAACTGGGAAGGACTATGTTCAGGGCTTGAATCCAGGTCTTTGTGACTCGCAGCACCAGGCCAGGGTCTCCGGGTCGTCCACATGGGGATGGCCTTAAATCAGAGCACAGCTGAGCCTGACACCAATATGCTGTGTGACCTGGAACACATTGCTTGTCTTCTCTGAGATGCCATTTCCCTGTCTGTAAAACAAGAGCGTGGGACTGCCTCCTCTCTGGCTCCTTGCAGCTTTGTCATTGTACCTCTCTCTGAGGGCATGCAGGTGGAAAATGGAAGCTAGTGTTTATTGAGGCTAAGCACATGCCACCCATGGCTCTAGGCACTTTACTTACATTGCCTGTCATTTAGTCCTCACAACAACACTATGAGGAGGAGTCTACTTGTTCCCCCTGTTTAATACACTAAGAAGTCAAGTGACTTGCCCAAATTCAATAGGGAGTTTGTGGCAGAGCTGAGATTCGAACCCAGGCTATCTGGCTGCAGTGGCAGGTGCTTTCTCACCAGCACATGGTGTCTGAAATGGAGTCTCAATGAGAGCAGGGGTTCTGTTTTACTCACCGCTGGGATCCTAGTGCCTGGCACATAGCTGGTACTCAAATAATAATTGTTGAATGAAGAAATGAATGAATAGGTGGGGAGGAAGAGAGCCCAATGCTGTATGAATTTGGTTCTTGAAATCCTTTGGTCTCTGGGGTGTTCTGCAAGTGCAAGCAGGTATTGGTGTTCTAAATAAACAAATTCCTGAAGGCATTCCTCTTTTCAGATGAACTGGAGATGTGATTTCTGTAGCTGCTCTATTCATTTTTCTTTTTTCTCTAGCATGTGCATGTGTCCCTGGGGCAGCCAGTGACCATGAGAAAGCCCAGTGGAGCCCACAGCTACCTGGAAAATGGATTTCTTTTCTTTGACTGGAACCTAGTTGAGGAAAATCATAAAAATTGTGATGCCAAATATTATAACCCATGCAACTTTGAAACAAAATTTTTACCCAAATTAGTTCTGATACTAACATTTAAAATTTTTCTGATAGCCCTTCCCCAAAGCCTAGATCTTTGGTTATAAATAGGTAAATGTTTTGCCATATTATGGGACAGCACTACACTTGGGATCCAAAGACCTCTTTTCTTTCCTAGACTTTCATATACTTGCTGTGTGGGCTTGGGGAAGTTTCTTCACTTCTTTGGTGCCTTTTTTTCCTCATTTTTAAAATGAAATGAAGGTCTAAAAGTTTTCTCAATTTGTGACCCTCTATAATTCTATGGAATTATAGCTAGTCATAGAAATAAAACCTTACTGCTTGCATACAGTTTTTTGAATATGTCTCTCATCCATCCATCTACCCATTCATTTAAGAAACATGGACCACTTACTGTATGCCAGGCATCATTTTAGGCATTGGGGACATAGAAATAAAAACAATAAAGCAAAACACAGCCTTTGCCCTTAAGTGTTCCTACTTTTGATGGGGAGACTGAGAAGAAAACGACAATATGACACCGTGGGGTGAGTTTTCTGCTGGAAGATGTTGGAGAAGCACTAATCAGTGGTAACCAACCCAGTCTGGGGGTCAGGGAAGTCTTTTAAGGGATGATGGCATGTGAGCTGCTCCTGAAGGATGAGAATGAGTTAGGGAAGATATGAAAGGAAAGCATTTCAGGCAGAGGATAGCATGCACAAACATGGAGATAAATGAGAGAGTCCAGAATCTGCAAGGACAGTTCAGAATGGCTGGAACATAGGGGCATGGGGTAAGCATCAGAAGGTGAGATCAGGATAAGGACCAAAGGCCAGATTGCCAAGGTTCAGTGTGTTGAGCAAAGGTGCTTGCACTCAACAACGAGCAGCCACTGAAGAGTTTTAAGCAAGGACATGACATGGTCAGATTTGCATCTTGGGATGATTCCTTTGGCTATAGTGTGGAGGATGACCCATAGGGCATCTCGGGAGGCCAAAAGACCAGTTGGAAATTTGTAAAAATAGAGTAGGGGAGAGATGACGGTTTCTGAGGTAGGAAAGAACCAGCAGAGTTGGAGTGTATGGGGCAGCTCTGAGAGGTAATGTCTGCAGGATGTGGGGACGAGGGCAGTGTGGACCATGGGTGGACAATGTGTTTTGCACTAAGATGGGAAACGTGATGTTGATAGAGGTTTTACGATTCCATAATATCAAGAGACAGGTTCTTAGCAGCTCTGACTGTTCTGTTTGGGGGGGTGTTTCCATTCCATTTAGCTCCAGAATATGTTCTATATTAAATACTGTCAGTGTAATTACAGAATGCGATACACTGTAATTATGCTCTATAATTACATTTTCTTCCATTAGCACCATGGCATTCCAGCTCAATGTAGGCCCCCGGCACCCCAGACTGTCAGCATGGCCCAGACTGCAGGGGCCACCTGGAGCACATACAGAATTCTCTTTCTTAGCCTTTGTCAGGTGATACAGTGGGGATCATAGGGAGGCAGTACCGCATAATGCTTAGGAACATGGGTTTTGGAAGTGGCTGCCCAGAACTGAATAACAGTATTATCTCTTATTAGCTTTGGGACTCAGGCAAGTTACTTAGTGTTTTTGTGCCTCAGTGTCTCTGTTTTTAGAAAGGAGAGAATAGATTCTATCTCACAGAATTTTTTTTAAGAATAAATGAGATAATGAATGGTAATTACCTCTCATGATTCTTGTCAAATTTAAGCCTTCAATAAAATATTATACTGATGGGAATTAGTAATGACAAAAGGGGACCCTGCTCATCTTCAGATTTTTGGAGTAATATCTAGCCTCCATTGACATGGGGGAAATTTTAAGATGCCAAGTGCTAAGCTATTAGAAATGATGTTATTACATCATAGAATTGTAGAATGTTCCTAAAACTCACCTAGTCCTCTCCTCTCTAACCTCATTTTATAAATGAGCAAACAGAGGTCCAGAAAAGATAACCAACTTGTCACGTAAATCATTAGTCTCAGAGATGTCTTTAACTCAGAATCCAGGACACCTTACTCCTTGACTGAAGTTTTAACTTACTTGAATGTGTTTCTACATTTTACAAAGCATGCAACATACATTCTTTTTTTTAAACCTTTGAATAGCATTTAATATTTTATTATTTTTAAGGACTTTATTTTTTAAAGAGATACTTGAGGTTTACAACAAAATTGAGAAGAAAGTAAAGAGATTTCTCATTACCCTTGTCCCCACGCATGCATAAGCCTCTACAATTGTCAACATTACTCACCAGAATGGTCCGTTTTTTACCAAGGATGAACCTACATTGACACATCATAATCACCCAAAGTCTGTAATTTATCTTAGGGTGTATTCTTGGTGTTGTACATTTATGGGTTTGGACAAATGTCTAATGACACATATCCATCATTATAATACCATGCAGAGTATTTTCACTGCCCTGAAAATTCTCTGTGTTACACTTATTCATCTCTCCACTTCCCACACCTTCTGCTCAGAATCACTGATCTCTTTGTGGTCTCCATTGTTTTGCCTTTGTTATATAGTTGGAATCATACAGGCTGTAGCCTTTTCAGATTGGCTTTTTTTTTTCACTTAGTAATATACATTTAAGTTTCCTCCATGTCTTTTCATGGCTTGATAATTCATTTATACTTAGTACTAAATAATATTCATTGCCTAGATGGACCGTAGTTTATATATTCACCTACTGTAGGACATCTTTGTTGCTTCCAAGTTTTGGTGGCTATGAATATGTAACATGCATTCTTTTCGTCCATCCTGAAATGACTTAAAAATATTATCTCTATTTTATATGTGAAGTAAGGAGGTGTCGAAACTGAGTCTAGAGGAGATAAGCAGCTAAGATACCCATTTAGGTGATATTGGAACTGGAGCTTGAATCACCATGTCTAATTCTTCTCCTTCATATTTCTTCTCCTTTTCTCCACAAACATGTACTGAGCATCTGCTCTGTAGTGGATACCATAATTCCCTCTGCAGGGATGCAAGGCTGCTTGCCTACTGATGCTAAACAGGATATATGTACCTAATTCTGACAGGGGAGGTAGGATGTGATAAAGGACAGTTGGCTGCTGCAAACCTGAATGTCTATGAGTAAAAGAAGATGGTGAGGTGGAGGGGAGGATGGGCATTGCTCCTGGATAAGATAATCATGGAAAAGTTGGTGACTGTGCTAAGTTATGATAGGTGACAAAGGGGTCAGAAAATTAGAACCCTTTTTGGTTTGAAGTGACAAAATCCTGATTCGAAGGAATTTAAGAAAAGGGGGAATTTATTGGCTCACATGACCTGGAAGTCCAGCAATGCAGCTGGCTCTAGGCAGGTGTCCATCCAGCACTCAAATGATATAATCTTGCCTCTCCCTCTATTGCCATCTCATGACTCTGCTTTCCCCTACTTGGCATTATTCATCAGAAGGACTCCTTTTGAGGAGCAGGTGAGATGGCCTGGCAGCCCCAAACTCATGTCCTCCCAGTTGAGCTACACCAAGGGAATAGCAACTCCAGTGGAAAACTCGAGGGAAGACTCTGGATAGTATGGCTTGGGTTATTGTCCATCTCTGAAACCATTGCTCTGGCCAGAGAGTGGGTCATTCTTTGGGGACATAGCCCAGAGGTGGGGGTAGATGAAGGTGAGCCCATCTGAATCACATGGAATGGGTACCCCATAAGAAAGAGGGATTCTGTAAGCAAAAGATGGTATGAAGGGGGCCTGGGAAAGTCCAAACCCCGAATGCCCACTATCAGAAATATTCTTGGGAAAGGAAACAGTATAAGCAAAGGCCTAGATGTGGAAAGGTATAATTCTTTCTGATAGACAAGTGAACAGTACAAGACAGAGAGATAAATTTGCAAAAGTAAGGTGGAGCCAAACTGCAGAAATCTTTAAATGCCATGTCAGGGATCTAGACGGAGAGGATTTTCCCATGATCAAGCTCTCCAAAAAGGAAATGGTTAGCTCACATCCCCGCCTTGCCCTCTCTGTTCCAGATATGCTGAACTCTTATAATTCTTTGAACATTCTATGCTTTCTATTTATTCTGGGACAGTGTCTGCAGTTCCATTTCCTCTTCCTGAAATCATTTTCTTCTTTGATTGGACAACTCCTGCTTGGCTGTAATGCCTCATTTAGAGGTCACTGCCTTCAGGAAGCCTTCCCAGACCTCCACCCCAATGGATTAGATGCTCCCACAGCTTTCTGCACACATACTTCATTGTAGATGCCTATTTACTTGTACAACTATGTTGCTAGCTCCCATGTGTTCAGTGCTTACAAGGTGCCAGGTTGATTTCTTTTTTTTTCTTTTTCTTTTTTTTTTTTTTAGATTTTATTTATTTATTTGACAGAGAGAGACAGCCAGCGAGAGAGGGAACACAAGCAGGGGGAGGGAAGAGGAAGAAGCAGGCTCCCAGCAGAGCAGGGAGCCCAATGTGGGGCTCGATCCCAGGACCCTGGGATCACACCCTGGGCTGAAGGCAGATGCTTAACAACTGAGCCCCCGAGGTGCCCCAGGTTGATAGTTTTCTTATCCTCCTTTTACATACAAGGAAATTGAACTAAAGAGAGGTTAAGTAATTACCCAAGTTTTGTAGCAACAGAGTGACAGAGCTGGAATTGGAACCCAGGCAGTCTGCCTTCAGAACTTTTTGCTTAACCACTGTTTGAGTCAGATATTCAGGACTATACTCCCAGGATTAATGTCATGCCTGTCCAGTAAATATCTGTTATTTAGATAAAAGAAGGCAAGTAAATGAAAGAATAAATGGACTAGGAAGGGGTGATGAGATCTCCATCGCTAGAGTTATTCTAGCAGAGGCTGGGGGGATATCAGCATGGTTGGTAGAGCGCATTATTGCATAGTTTAGGGTGTAGGATTAGATGGCCCTTAAGTTTCCTTTCAACTCTGTATTTCCTTTAGACAACAAAGAAACTGAAGGCTTTTGTGCAATCAAGTGACCCAATCATGCTCATTCTTGGAAGAAATAACTCTGGCAGTAGCATGTAAGGTGGATTAAGGAAGATTGCAACTGTTGGGTTAATGGATCACCACCTCGATCTGCTGGCTGTAGAATTGGGAAGGAGGACAGTACTCCCCCATTATCAAACACAATTACTCTTTGACTCTTGGCCTATTGTTTGGGAAGTTTAGTCCTTCCAACTGGGTCCCCTTCTGAACTCAGGAATAGAAATGAGGCCACATGGCGGTTAGGAGGTCATCAAATGGTGTTGGAAAGGGTTTTGGACTTGGAATCAGAAGTGAGTTTGAATCCTGTTTCTATTGGGAGCCTCAGTGTCCTCATCTGGAAAATGGGACCAGGAATACCTGCTCAGCCTATTTTCAGCCTCTTCATGAGGGTGAACTAACACGAGTGGTGTTGAAGTGCTTCTCAGATACAAAGCACAGTATGCATGGGGAGCTGCACGCACAGGTGGTGGCAGTAATTGGCTCAGATTCCTCTCCTCCTGCCCCGCTTCCCTGGATCCTCCAGGAAGAGGGTGGGGTGGGGGAACACAGAAGAAAGGGCCATATTAGAAAGAAGGAGCAATTCCCCAGAATCATAAATTCTACCTCAGGACCTTAACAGACTGTAAAATTGTTATCTGAAGACTGGAAGTGATTTATTGAAAAATAAAAACTCCCCCTCCACTGCAGAAAGCATCCTTAAAGATCTTATATATGATTTCATAAAGCTGCATGGCATCTTTTCAATTCCTTCCCAGGGCCGGGTAGGCCCAGAGCCCAGCATGCTGATGAAGTGGAGGGGCGGCTGAGGCTTAGAAGGAGAGAAATCCAATTACTCTTGCCCTGGGATAAAGGAATTCTGGGGATTTGAGATCACTGGAGCATAATTGGAATTCTAATAAGGTGAATTTTTTGGGGGGTGGTGTGGGGATGGAGGTGGTGTGTGGGGAAGTATAGGTTCCCAAGCCAGCTGTGGGAATGGTTCCAAAAGACTTTGTCATCAGACCTGTATTTTGCTGCCTGGAATTTTCCATAATACGAATTTGCTTGTGGGCAGCCGGAGGCAAAATCGGGAAGGAAGTAAAGTTTCAAAGCTCCCAGCTCCCTTGGCTGGGCAGGACTCTCTCTGAGGGTTGCCAAAAACCTGGCCAGAGCTCCGTGAACCTGGCCTCCGTGTCTGTCCTTTAAAATCGAGAACTTTTGAATGCAAGGTCTGGAAGGAGCCTGAATGATCTTATAATCCCATGAGAGGAAAATGAGATCTATGGAGAAGGACTGTCCCAAAGCCATGTACCTAGGAATAGAATCAAGGAATCTTCCATCCAGAAACTTACAAGTCATTGGTGTAACATCCCTCTATTCATAGCAAACACTACATTATCCCAGACCTATTAATGTCTGGTTTCTCTTTGGATGCATATACCAAAAGAGAGCCCATTATCTCATGAGCTAACCCACTGCATTGTCAGATAGCCATCCTGCTTGGCAATTTCTTCCTTGTGCAAAGCGAAAATGGTCTCTGCATGACATCCAGTGGGAATGGGAGCCCCTAGTTTTGTTTTTGTTTTTGTTTTTTTCTTTTGAGCAGAGGTGTTCTATCACCTCGTGCAAATCACTTCAGTTCTCTGAGGCTTAATTTTCTCATTGGTGTAAAGGAGACTGTGATATAAACACCTCCTAGGAGAGCAGTGAGAATTCAGTGAAAATTCTTAGAAAGCATATAGCTTAAAACGGACCAATAGTAACAAATGACTATTTTTTTTAAAGATTTTATTTATTTATTTGACAGAGAGAGAGACAGCCAGTGAGAGAGGGAACACAAGCAGGGGGAGTGGGAGAGGAAGAAGCAGGCTCGTAGCAGAGAAGCCCGATGTGGGGCTCGATCCCTTAACGCCGGATCACGCCCTGAGCCGAAGGCAGACGCTTAACCGCTGTGCCACCCAGGCGCCCNGTTGGGGCTCGATCCCTTAACGCCGGATCACGCCCTGAGCCGAAGGCAGACGCTTAACCGCTGTGCCACCCAGGCGCCCCCAAATGTTACTATTTTTATGAGCATCTGTAGAATGGGGATACTTACTTTCTGTGGACATCACATGAGATACTTGATGTAAAGCACCAAGGAAATGCTTCCTCTCTTAGCACAGCCCACCTTTTCCTTCTGTTGCCTCTGTGCATGTCTTGGCCCCCACATTACACTTTAAGCTTCTTGAAGACAGGGTTCCTATCTAATTCTTTTCTCCATTCCTCCTAGGACTTGGCCTTTAGAGGGATTTCTCTGTGTGTGAAATGAGTTCAGAAGGTTCATGAGTAAACCTCTTCAGTGCCAGGGCCCCCCCTTACCTCCATGTGAGGTCACATTCCACGTGGTACAGGGTACAGGTGGGAGGAGCTGAGTCTCTGTGTGTGTCCTGCAGTGACACTTCTCAAAACTCCCTCTTCTCTAAGTCCCTACTCCTTTTATCTCTCCAGAGCCAAAATTCTTAAATGCCCCAGTCAAAATTATTTCTCTGCCCCCCACTTCTCATTATAATATAAATTGATAGCTTCTTTTGTTTCTCTTTGAGTTTCTTTTCTGTTCGCCGTTAACTAGATTTTCCACTTACTTATTCATTCCTTTAATAAACATTTTGACAAGCACTGTTTGGAGTTCTAGAGATGGAGCAATGAACATGACAAAGTTCCTGCTCTCCAATGGAGCTTACTTTCAGTGAAGGAGAGAGAAAATAAGGAGAAATAAATGACCATTACAATTTAATAAAGTAATGCCCATAATGAAGTAATGTGATATTAACTTGGGTCAGAGGTCAACTCTAGGTAGAGTGTTCAGGGAAAGCTTGTGTTAGGAGGTTATTAACTGAATTGAGACAAGGATTTAAGCATATGAAGATGGGGGGGAAGAATATTCTAAAGAAAGAGAAGAGCAAGAGCAAAGATCCTGAAATAGGATCTTTGGGTCATTGGGTCTGAAACTTAAGAATGCATGGGAATCGCTTGTTAATCCACCAATTGCTAGCCCTTTTGCCTGGAGTTTCTGATCAGGTGGTGGGTGCGTGGGGGGACTGGAGACGCTGCATGTCTGGCCACTTCTGGGTGGTGCTGCTGCTGCTGGACTGAGGACCACACTTTAAAAGCCACCAGTCAGAGAGACAGAACATCAGTGTGGGTGGAGCTGAGGGAGTGAGGAGGCGAGTTGTAGGAATTGAGTACCGAGAAGCAGGTGGAGGCCAGATCCTGTCGGGTTTTGTACAGCATAGTAAGGCATTTGGATTTTCTTCACAGGGCAATGAGAAGCCAAAAGTTTTTTGAAAGGTCTTTAGTAGGTAACTGACTTGATGTTTTAAAACATTACTTTGGCTGCTCTGTGGAGAGTGGATTCCAGTGGACAAGAGTGGAAACAGAAATGTGACAGGAGTCTGTCACAGGCTAACTAGGGGAAAACAGCAGTGTCTGGGCCCAGGATGGTGACCAGCAGATGTCAGAGGGCTTGCTGGCTAGACTCGGGGTGGGGCGGGCTTCTCCACTGTGGCATTGTGGACGCTGGGGGCTGGATAATTCTTTGCTGCAGGGACTGTCCTGTATACTGTCCTGTGCTTAGCAGCATCTCTGGCCTCTCCCCACTAGAGGCCAGTAACACCCGCTTCCAGATGTGATCATCCAAAAATGTTCTCAGACATTGCCAAATATCCCTTGGGGGAAGGGGCAAAACCACCCCTGGTTGAGAACCACTGGTATTAGGGATTCATTCACCTTTCTTTCATTTATTTAACAAACATCTATTGATGTTAACAAATATGTATGTGCTGAGGTTGTAGTGGGTTTCAGTGTCTGGCTGTGAACAAAGCAGACTAAATCCCCGTCACGCTTCTGGTAGTCAGAAAAGAGTGTGTGTGTGTGCGTGTGCGTGTGCGTGTGTGTGTGTGTGTGTGTGTGTGTGTGTGTTGGGGGGGGAGGTGAGTAAAGGCCATGGGGATGCCATGGTGTTTGAGCCCTAGCATTCTCTTCTGCAGCACAGAAATCTGACAAAGACAGAAGCCTCCCTGGGGGGTGGACCCAGGGAGATGTTGAATGTACAAAGACAACATCATCTCTAGCCCCTTAGGGGATACAGGGGTGGGGGAGGTGGGAGAGGACAGGAGGAAGAACATTTACATATTAATAATTTTGTCATGCAGGCAGGCGTGAATGAAATTCTGGAGACCAGAAATATACAATAGCACTAGGTCAAAATGTCACATCTCCCTTTCTCTGCCACCAGCAGTGATCGCATTAGCTCACCTGCCCTGTGCCAGGCACTGTCACCGACATTCTGGATGGACCATCAGATGGCTCTCATTTGATATTTTTTTCTCCAGCTGAGAAAATGGGTCCAGAGAGGTTAAGTAACTTGTTAAAGTTCACACAGCTGGTGAGGAGCGTGGTCAATCTTCCCACTCCCCGACCCATCGTATTGTCATTAAACTTGGCCACTAAGATTCATTTTCTTCGGCAGTGTCATTGGGGTGGGAGGTAGAGATCTGTGAGATGGCGGTGGGGGGGATTATACGATCTTTCATAATTTTCTTGGAGCAGAGAGTCAGAGAGAATGAGAGCAGGTGCCAGAGGAGCTGACCTCAAAGGCCACGTCTCCCGAGGAGCCCAGGGCCAGTGGGCCATTGTTGTTGGTGGCATATATTTCTAGTGCAATTATCCCGTGCTCCTCTTACAACTCTCTCAGAAGTTCCTTCCGTGATCATTGTGATCATTAAAACTGGCTCTGGGCTGCGGCTTTGAAAGCGGCCGGAACCGCCCAGGGCTGGATCGTGTCCTCGTTAAGCAGGGACGGCCTTCCAGGGACTTCAACAGGATTTCTGCCTCGTTACAAATTGAGGGAGATGCGACCGGGGCCGTGCCAATTACAGGTGTGCGCCTCTCGAAAGCGGTTGTTCTCTTTTGCTTTCAGAGATTCTAAGATTTCTGGCTCCATTTAAACTCAAAGGCAATCCTGTGTCTCCTCTGGTCTGTCGCTAGCCCGAGGGTCACAGGAGCCAGAGCTGAGAGAGGACGAAGGGAAGCAGGCTTGGAGAGAGGAGGCAGCACCACGCTGTGGTTTGCTGACTTAGGGCTTGATGATCTTGGGTCTGCAGATTTGCTCTGCCATGACTTTACACAGGTGCTTGACTTCTCTGTGCCTCGATTTCCTTTTCTGAGAAGAATAGCCCAGTGCCTGGCACCTGGTAGCACCAAAAATACTGTGTTCCTGGGGCTCTGGGCTAGGGGCGCTCTCCTGAGATGTGATCTGTTCTTTCCCAGGGTCATGGTCAGTCATCAGCCTCCTAGAGCAAAGCAAGGGGTGCATGGGGTGATTAAAAGAGAGCCACACAGTCCTGTGAAAGATGGGGCAAGTCTCCTCTGTGCCTCCGTTTCTTCATCCATAAAGTGGGATGATAATGACAGCATTTGTGCATTCATTCATTCACCATGCTCTGAGTGTGCTCACTCTGCGGCTCTGGAATACAGCAATGAACAAGAGAGATGATGGCCCTTCTTTCAGGGAGTTTATACTCTGAAAGGCACCTTATAATAAACAATTAAGCAAGTAGACACAGAATAGATTTATAGATGATGCTTAGTGCTCTGAGAGAGTTAAAATAGTGTGTTGTGACAAAGAGTACTTGGGAGGAATCTTCTCTAACTAGGGTGGTCAGGGAAGGCCCCTTGCAGGTGACATGTGCGTGAGCCCCCACAGTGAGAAGGAGCCAGCTACAAGAAGGGGGTTAAGGGGTTAGGGGTAGTATGCCAGGCAGAGAGAACAGCAAGTGAAAAGGCCTGAGATGATTGAAGGGCCTGGCACATTGCAGAGCAGAGGACAGTGGGTGTTACCGGGGGGGCAGTGAGTAAATGCAAGGGGTGGTTGTGTGAAATGATGGTGTAGGACTAAATGCGATGAGGTGTGTGACTGGGCCTTTATCGGGGTGAAGCACTGACCATAGGGAGTTAGGATGATCAATATGTCAGTATGGCGAGAGAGCATGCTAGGCCTAGCTGGAACCACCAACACAATGGGAACTGGAGGAAGAGGGACAGCAAGCAGGAAGGGATGCAGGATGGATGGGCAGCTGCTCCCTGGGCATCCACTGTCCTCCAGGCATTGTGCTACAGAGTGTTTCTTCATACTTCACCCACCCAGCCCCTCCAGGTGTTGCAGATGAGGAACTTAACAATGGAGAGGTTTAGTGACTTGGCTTGGGTCATAGATAAAGTTCAGTTTAACACTAGATTCTTAGGATCCCTGAAAGTGGGCTTGTAACTTTCACAATATACTGTTTCCCACTTAAAGCCGTGGCTTTTGGTCAAAGAGAGGCTGGCTCTTCCTGACAGTCTGCTTGGGCCAGGCACTCTTCTCGGAGGCCTGTGGAGGAGACAGATCAATCCAGGTGACCCTCAGGGCTGACAAGGGACGTTGGTCTTGCTGGTCACTAGCTACTTTGGGGGACCATGTAATGATCGTGCAGTTGGTCTCAGTTATTAGAAAGATGAGACATGAGGAATCCAGGACTCATGTCAAATACAACAAATGGCCCAGCCTCTCCGCTTCATCTTGCAACAGTCCAGTAAAGCCTTGGTCTTTCCACAGGAACTTACTACTTGTGAGATCAGATTCCTGACACATAGTGTCGTGTCATGCAATCTCAGTTGCCACTCCTTGTACCCAGAGAGGCTCTTAGAATCTCAGGGCCTGGAGGACTTTAAGTCTCATGCGTGCATTCTGTTGACATGCCTTCCAAGCTGGTCACTCAACCAGCTTGCTCAGTGCCAGTGATGGGGATCTCACTACCTCTCTGGAAGGCTGCATGTGTTGGCCCTGAGAAAGTTCTTTATACTAAGCAGAAATCTGGTAACTACCACCTGTTGGCCCTAGTTCTGCTTCTGAAATTCACAGAACAAGTCTGGTCTCTGTTCCTTGTGCTAACTCTTGCAATGTTCTTTAGAATCTTCTCCAGACTAAATAAGTCCAAGATTTTTCATAGTGTAGACTTGGGTCTTTCCACCATCCTATCTACAACTTGGGGGTAGTAAAAAGAGTGGAGATTCTGGAATCAGAAAACCAAGGTTCAAAACCCTGTTTAGTCACTTGTTGTGTTCAAGTCATTGAAATGTGTGTGTGTGTGTGTGTGTGTGTGCGCGCGCGCATGCATGTAAATGCACGTTTGCAAATGTATATGGAGTGTACAAGGGTAGTAGTGGCAGCGGGTTCTGAGCACCTGGGCTGCTATCAAAGGCTGAGTCTATGCTCAGAGTGTCCCACCCACGATCTGATCTCATCCTCACAACTCTGGAAGTAATAGAACCAGCTCTCCCTCTTTTACCCTTAAGGAAACAGAGACTCACAGAGTTTAAATAACTTGCTCAAATCAGACATCCAGTGACAGCACTTGAGTTTAAAATGAAGCCTCTCTGATCTCAAACCCTTAAAAAAATAGTTAACATCACTAAGGATAGGATTCTGCATCTGTAGATGAGAGTAAATAACGATGCCTTCTTCCTGACTGCTGGGAGGTTGGGAGAAAGTGGTGCAGGGGAAAGTCTTATGAAACTCCCAAAGCACTATAATATTTTACTTACTTTCTTTTCTTTCTGGTGGTCTCAATTCTCCAGAGAGTTGAGTAGAAGTTTTTGTTTAAGTGAAGTTTCTTTTGGTTGGCAAAAATAGATCACAATTTCGGTGAGCTCAGGCAAAATGGAGATGTACTTAAGGGTGCGGGGGAAATTTACAGAATCCAAAAGAATCAACCAGCCAAGCATCAGAAGGGGCAAGGATCAGGGACAGTCTTTGGACCTCAGCAGCAGGAATTCTTACAGTTTGTTCTAAATGTTGTGACTTTGACACAACTCATCTGCAGTGAATCCCAGTCTGTGTCTCAGGTCAGAATTCCCAGAGAGAGATGCTGCTAGAGAGATGGAATGTCTCAGCATAGCCAAAATGTGAGGTCACACGGAATAGACATCACCACTGGGGACACACGCTGAGAACACACCCGGAGAACTGGAGACAGGTTGCATGGCAAGGCAGTTATTGTGAGCTGGGAAGCTTGTCCCCAAGAGGCCCAGGACATGAGTGGTCTTATGATCTTCCAAGGCATTCCTCATGGAGGAATTTGACTTATGGCAAGTCCTAATTATTTTATTTGTTGTTTACCTTCTTCACTAGCACCTAAGCTCCTTTAGGACAGGAAGCATGTCAATCTGTTGATTATTTTCTTTCTTTTTTTTTTTTTTTCTTAAGAGTTTATTTATTTATTTGAGAGAGAGTAAGAGTAAGAGAGATCACAGAGGGAGAGAAAGAGGGAGAAGCAGACTTGCCGCTGAGCAGGGAGCCCAGTGCGGGGCTCAATCCCAGGACCCTGAGATCACGACCTGAGCTGAAGGCAGACGCTTAACTGACTAAGGCACCCAGACGCCTATGTTCACTATTTTCGTATCAGCTCCCAGCAGAGTGTGTAGCATGTGGTGCTAACTCCATAAATAAATGCAGGGGAAAAAAAATGAGTAAGTGTTTGAATCTGGACACAAATGAAGTCGCCAGTTCTCTCTCTCTCCTTCTCCCCTCCAATAGTTCATCCGACAAATATTTATTGAGTGCTTACTGTGTGTCAGTAGTTGTTCTAAGGTTTGGGATACAGGTTTTGCTTTTGTTCACATTCTCTCTCTGTGTCTCTCTCTCTTTCTTTCTCTCATCTCTCTTCTCTCTTTCTCCTCTTCTTCTGTTGCAGACAGACTTTCTTTGTGCTACAGAAAAGATGGCTATCCGTGGCCACTGATACAAATCCTTTTATCTTCATTACTAAAAAAATAAGAAAACAAAAACCCCCCAAAACCCCAAGAAACATTTTTTAGGGGGCAAGAGGACTTTGTGCCACCACAGTGTTGCTCCCTGGGCCAGAGAAAACGAACACTGTCATTGGCTGGTCAGGGTGCCAAAGTAGAGGGCAGGGGACAGGGCTGGTCCAACACTGGCAGCCCTGCTGGAATGCTATGACTGCATGGGGAGTAGTAGTTCTTTTAAGGGAGCTGACAGACCAAAACAACAGATGTCCACTCCAGGAACATATGAATACAGGGCCTTTCTCATGCCTAATGCCAGAGTATACGCTCATCTTCGTTCTTTCTCAGTATACTGATTCCTCAGTGTAATCAAGACTCCATCAAGAATTGATCATTACAAGTGTTGCCAGCTGTGGGCAGAACATTTACTTTATTTCCTTTTCTAGGACTTGGATATATAAGTCAATTCAGCAGATATTTATGGAGCACCTTCTATGTCCGTGCAACATGTAAAAAAAACAAAGATAGAAATACAGAGGAGAGAAACCCCCCGCCCCGGCACCCTGATAGCCTGAATATGGGGTATGCTATGGGTTTAAAGAAGACATCAACTACTATCTTACTAAGACAGGAGGAAAAGCAATCATTTCAGAAGATGTGGGAAGAAAGAAGGAAGTGATATTGAGCACCAACTCTGTGCTGAGTTTTGTTCTAGGTGCTTTCATGTATTCATTCCCTCACTGAGTAAATCTCTTGAGTTACCTACTCTGTGTCATGTGCTGTTTCAGATGCTGAGACACTCTAGTCAGCGAACCAAACAGATTAGAAATCCACACTTTCATGAAGACTGCATTCTGGTGGGGAAAGACAGAGAGTACGTAAAATACAGAAGAAAACTACATGGTCAGTTAAAGGCCGTACATATCATAGAGAAAAAGCAAGAGCGGGGCTAGGACATGCTGGGGAGAGGGGTTGCAGTTTTAAATAGGGTGGTCAAAGAAGGTGACGTTGAATGAAGGGTTGGAGAAGGTGAGAGGTGGGTCTTCAAGATGTGAAGGGGAAGGGCTTGCAGGCAGAGGGAACAGCAGGTGTCAGCCCTGGTGTGGAAGTCTGCCTGGAGTGTTTGAGAGACAGTAAAGAAGCGAGTGTCTCTGGAGGGGAGTCAAAGAGGGAATGGGGGGAGCAGACAATGGGGGCAGATGCGGAATGGCACAGGATGGTCAGTGGGAAGATCATGAGGGGTCTTCCAGGACATGGGAAGGACTCTGGCCTTTACTTGGAGGCTTCTGAGCAGAGGAGGGACATGCTCTGACTCACACTGATCATGCCATTCAGTAATCTCAAGGTCCCTAACAGCAATATTACTGGCCCCAGCTTGTGATGAGGAATGAGGAATGAGGAGTAGAGAGGGTATATAACTTGCCCAGCATCACACTGCTACTGCATTTCAGAGATGGGCTTCAAATGTTTCTGATAAGGGTGCTCTTTCCATTAGACCACCCTGCCTTTCTAGTCCTTGCAATCTTATCATGGTTACAAGATGAAAAATCCACCTGGACTGTCTTCATTTTGAATTTTATACGTTAATTTTATATAGCAAAACTTTACTATTATTCTCTCAACTATATCTAAATAATACTCCTCGACTGTGAATGTCAAAGAATTATACCTCTATTTCATAATATAAAATTACAATTAAGGTAAAATTTTCTTTAAAGCCTTTGTTATATATATATACATACAACATGTATCATTTAAAACTACCTCTGAAATTCTGGGGGTGCCTGGGCGGCTCAGTCAGTTAAGCATCTGCCTTCTGCTCAGGTCATGATCTCAGGGTCCTGGGTTCAAGTCCCACGTGGGGCTCCCTGCTCAGCAGGGGAGTCTGCTTCTCCCCCTGCCCGTGCTCATGTTCTCTCTCTCACACTCTCTCTCAAATAAATAAATAAAATCTTAAAAATAAATAAATAAAACTATCTCTGAGGTTCTGGTAATTTTTGGTGCAGTGGTTAGAACCGTTACCTTCCTTGGTTTTCTTTGACAAAGTTGGTTGCTGTCCCCCTGAGCTGTCTCAGCCCTGTACACACACCTGTCTGCGGGCCCTTACAAGGGTGGACGGTGATTGTGTGTGTGTGTCTGCTTGTCTTGCTTGCCAACTCTGGTTCTTTAGGGGCCAGGATCCCATTAGTAGTAAACAGCTTTGGAATGTCTGTCCAGCCCATGACCTTATGATTTCTCTCCCTTACTTTGAGGGCTGTTCCCTATCCACTGTTATGTTTGAGTAATGTGTCCCCATTCTGATGGCCATTGTTACTTGGACCAGGGGTAGGTGCTGATCCAAGTGGAGCCACGTAGGTCATCTTCCAAAACTTAGAAACAGTGTCAGAGTTTCTGGCTCTGTCTCGACTTTCGGCAGAAGAGATGAAAGCTCAGGAACATTCATGTGGCCATCTTCTACCTGCCATGTGTCCTGGGAAGCATGAGAACTGCTCTGGGAAGAAAAAAGCAAGGTGCAGGGAAAGGCAAAGCCCCATCTGTGTTGCTGACTGACTTCAGTTCCCTTGGTTCAGCAGTTCAAAAGGGTGGCTGCATTCTTGCTTTCAGAGTTCACAAGACATGCTGTATTCATATAATAAATTCATTATTTTTGCTTAAGCTAGCTTGGGTTGGTTTCTGTTACAACCAGAGTCCTAAATTATCCTATGTCTAGTTCATTTGTATAGCTTTGGCCCTAGCACAGTGTCTCACTCATGGATGCATCTTGGATTTGGCATTTAGTAGATCTTACCTACCTCTTTGATCTGAAGTTGACCTGCGTGGGATAGAAATGGTTAGAGCTTGGGGTACCTGGCTGGTTCAGTTGATTAAACATCTGCCTTTGGCTCAGGTCATGATCCCAGGGTCCTGGGATGGAGCCCCACATCTGGCTCCTTGCTCAGTGGGGAGTCTGCTTCTTCCTCTGCCCCTCCCCCACTCGTGTTCTCTCTCTCTCTCTCAAATAAATAAATAAAATCTTGAAAGAAAAGAAAAGAAAAAAGAAAAGAAAAAAGAAAAGAAAATGGTTATAGCTTGGGCTCCAGAATCTGACAACAAGAGCTTGGTTTTCAGACTCAGCATTACCAGCTACACAAGCCTGGGCAAGTTACTTGACACATAAAAAGACTTGGTTTCCCCATCTGAAATTGGAGACAGTTTCCCTTTTCTCATCTTTGGCACTGAAAGCCCATAGACCTTAGCCCACCCATCAAATGGCCAAACTGGCCAAAGAGGTCAAAGGCCCTGGTTCCATCCCTGGTTGTGTAACCTTGAGCAAGTTATGGGATCTCTGTGGACCCGAATTAGGAAAGTGCTTATCTGCCACACAGATTGAATCTCTGTTCTGCCTGCTTCACAGAGGATCGAAAAGAAATAAAATGCACTATTTTGTATACTGTCAAGCACTTTATGAACGGAAATTACTCTTCGAATATTCAGATGCATGTCTATCTTCCATGCCGCCCTTACCTTCCTCAACTGTAAAATGGGACTAATAATGGCAACACTGCACAGTTGTGATGAGTTGAGATGGTATCTGAAAACACAATCCCAGTGCCTGGCACTTCATTGTGGACCAACACCACATGGCCATCTTCCTTTCTTCTTTAGGTTTTACAAAGCAGGTCACTGCCTTTCTTTTCCTACTTAGACTTTAGCCTGCTCTTGGAGTTAAGGCAGCATGTTATTTTGTCCATTTCACAGGTGAGGAAGTTGAGGCTCGGAGATAGCAAGTGACTCAGCACAGTTGCACAAGCAATGACAGAGGTAGAACGGGAAACCTGCTCTCTGTTCAGCCCTTCACAGCAGGTCAGGGAGTCTGCTCAGAAGCCAGCCTGCTTGTGTTTTCTAGCCTTGCTTCCTGCATGGTAACTTGTACAAGTTACTCAACCTCTCTGTGCCTTGGTTTCTTGATTGGAAAGGAGGGTAATTATCCCCGCAAAGTAGCACCTGCTTCAGAGGGTGATTGGGAGGGTTCAACAAGGTACTGCATGTGATGCTTAGCAGGTGCCTCAGACACGGTCCTTGCTTTGTGAGTGTGGGCTGTTCTTTTTTTAGTACCTGCTGCTGATGTGATAGAACGAGTACAGACATGGGGCAGAGGGCCCTACCGCTGCTATGGTACTTAGGCCATGGAGCCCCCTGCCTTGTACGCAGAAGAGTGACAATGCCTATCTTGGCAAGAGTACAGATTATATACATATATAAAATGCTTGGCGTATGTGGATACTTAAGAAATGGAGTGAGTGGGGGCAGGGAGGAGGAAAGGTTTTCCAGGAGGAAGGAGCAGTAAGAACAATAGCAGGGAGGTTGAAAACAGCCTGGCGTGCTCAGATATGTCTTCAGGAGGGACGAGGTGTGGCAGGAATGAAGAGGAGAGACTAGGAAAGTCCAGATCACAAAGGACCCTTGATCCCCATCCTGCATCTGTGTAAGGCACCTGAGGGCTTTTAAGCAGGGAAGGTGGGAACATCATTGCCTTGTTGCACTGGTGGCTGTGGAGGGTGGAGTGGCATCTGCATGGCTAGAGGCAGGGCTCAGATGGGGAGTGCTGTGGGTGAGAGCTGATGGGGCGTGATGGAGGCTGAGACAGCGGAATGGGCAGAATGGAATGGCTTCTATGACCACTAACCACAGGCTGGCATTTACTGAGGGTTTACTATATATTAGCTCATTTAATTATCGTAACAACCCAGTGTAGTAGAGACTAGTGTTATCTCTCTGTTAAGGTGCTGAGATTGAGGCACAGAGAGGCTAAGAAAGCCTAAGGAGACTGAATCCAGGGAACACGGTGCAGGATCTGACGTGGAGGGAAGGAGTAGGTGGCCCGCAGATTTCTGGCTGGGATGACGGGCTGGAGCCCGAGGGCCTGGGAGAAAGAGTGGGTTGGAGAAGGAGGCAGGAGCTGTGTCTGTGTTGAAGGCAAAAGGGGCCTGTGTGGGAGGCAGCGGGGTATCCGGATTGTGGGAGCACAAGTGTGTGGAGCTCAGAGGGCTCTCCTGCGTGTGGAGGTTTGGGTTTCACCATTATTGGGGAGTCCTGAAGCTGAGGGAGAGAAATGTCTCTGGAAAATCTGAGAGGTGCTGAGAGGTAAATCCTGAGTTCTGGAGCATACAACTTTCACAAACGTTTTCTGTCTCCCAAGTCCAAGGTGTGTATTGGTCTCAGTGCTTGGGACCCCGAGTGCAGGGAAGGGTGTGGCTGCAGGCAGGCTGCATGCTTCTCAGGAGCACGGATTTCTTCTTGCCTGCGATTAACACGGGTTCACAGGGGAGATGGCCAAACAACCAGTCCACCAGTCCACATACATTTTGTGCCTGGGCTGTGTCTGGGGCTCCCCACGTGTCCCTCAGTGACTCCTCTCTGCCCCTGAACCTTGAGTGCTACCCATGGCTCAGTCTCTCAGCCCCTCCTCTCCCTCCTCCCTTCTGTTCTCTTTACCTATGTCTCTCATCCTCACTTTCTGTATTTCCTTGCCGCTTTGTTTTGGCCTCTGTCCTATTGCTGTCTCTTCACTGCCCTCTCCTACTCTCTCTCTCTCCACTTCTGTCTCTCTTCTCTCTGTCTCTCTGTCTCTGTCTCCCTGTCTTTGTCTCTGTCTCTCTCTCTCCCTCTCACTGGATCTGCCTCTGTCTCTCCCTGTCTCAACTCTTTTCTCTATTTGCCTTCCTCTGTCTCTCCCTTAGTCTCTCAGTCTTTCTGCTGCTTCTCTGTATTTGTCTCTGTGTGCTGGTTTCTCTCTCTTTCTCTGTGTGTGTCTCTCTCTCTGTATCTCTTTTTCTCTATGTCTGTGTCTCTCCCTTTGTCTCTCTCAATGTCTGTGCTTTGTATCTGTGCCTATCCCCCTCCTCACTTCTTCCCTGTTTTCTTTCTCTCTTTTCGCTCTCCCTCCTCTCCCTCCTGCCTCTAGGAAGAGGGTAGAGATCACCGGGTAGGATTGGAAGTCATTAAAAGCAAAAAAAGGAGAAAGGGCTCCTTTTCTCCTGCTTGCCCCTGGGGAATGCCTAACAATGAGAGACACTTCGGGGGGTAATCGATAGGAACAAGATGCAACTAGACAGTCTTTGTTGGGCAGTGGCAGTAGGCAGTTCCCTCTGACCCGAGCCCCTGGGAATGGCTGGCCCCTCGACCGGGCTCAAACAGAGTGTATCACAGTGCAGCGGACCTGAAGTGTGAGCCCAGCACATCCTGACCCCTGGGCGCCTCATTTCCATCACCTCCTCTCCCTCCCTCCCCAGCCCTCCTCCCCCTTGGCACTACTTCCTGAATATCATGAACAGAAAGAATCTCCATAATGGACAGGGCATAGATTATAGCCAGCATAGGTGTGGGCTTGGCTAATAATCAGTCTTGAGCTGGAGCAAGAATCTTCATCCTTCTAAGCCGAAATTTCCTTATGTGTAAATGAGGGAGACTAATACCTAAAATCCTTCTGAGCAAGGCAGCCAGTGTTCTTTTTGATTAACAAATCTGATCAGTGCTTCCTGCACTTAAACTCCCCCAGCAAGGTTCACATCTGTCTTTCTCACTGCTGAATCCTAGCACCAAGCTCACGGGAGGTGCTTGGTAAGCACATATAGTATCATACACAGTAGTTAGCCCATAAGCGATTGTCAAATGAATGGACCTGACTGCTTCTACAACTGAAATACCTGGCTGGCTTCTCCTTTCTTCTGCTGCCTTCCCAAGATGTCAGCTATGGGCAGGATTCCAGATCTCAGACTTCCTGCCCACTTCTGTCTTCCTTTCCTTGTTTCCCTCCTCCCTACATGTGACCCTCTGATGTTAGGAAGATGAAGAGAAAAGGCAGTGAGTCACAGGTAGAAAATCAGAACACTGTCCTCTTGGACATAAAAAAAAGCCAGCAAAGAGTGCATATACAGCAGTGGCCTGGACTTCAGCTGAAAAGTTAAGGAAGAGACCTTAGAGATCATCAAGTCTGCTCTTCCACCTCCCATTTCACAGACCACCAAACTTCCCAGAGAAAGGGAATGCTTGGCCAAAGTAGCACATCCCTGTGATGGAGATGGGCAGAGATAAGAGTACTGTAATCTCTCAGAGCTCTTCAAACATTATCTTGGGTTTTTATACTTACATACCCTTATGCCTTGGTCAGTATAAGCTCCACTGAACCCCATTCTCCATTCCAGTCTTAAGAATGGAGCTCACCAAATCTTCCCCATCCTCCTAAATGCAGTCTAATGTTGGGACCCATTCCTAGTCCTTGGCCAACAGAGGCAAACAGGGGCTCTCACTTTTGTAGAACCAGCCACAAGGAACAGCTTGCTGCCTGGTTCATGCCTACTTATTCTTCAAGATTCAGCCTTCCCTGAAGCCTCCCA
Organism: Ailuropoda melanoleuca; assembly: GCF_002007445.2. NCBI lineage: Eukaryota > Metazoa > Chordata > Mammalia > Carnivora > Ursidae > Ailuropoda > Ailuropoda melanoleuca. The sequence continues at coordinate 32,691,918 of NC_048219.1, read as the reverse complement.
TTCTAAGGTGTGTCCCCTGTTTTTCTATGCATATCTCTTCTTTGGACTTCTATATTGTTTTCTTTTAATCAGGTTTATGATGTATAATATATACGTAATAAAGTTAATCAATTGTATGTATATAATTCAATGGGTTTTGACAAATATGTACAGGACTGTGACTACCCCTGCAATCAAGATACAGAATGCTTTCATTCCCCCAAAATGTAAGCCGGTGTTCTGCAGTCAGTTCTCTATCACAGCCTGCCCTAGACAACCATTGATCTGATTTCAGCTGCCAAAGTTTTGCCTTTTCTAGAAGCTCTTATCATTATGAATTCTTTTGTATCTGGTTGCTTTCACTTAGCATAATGTTTTTGTGATTCATTAATGGTGGTACATGTATCAGCAATTCTTTCCTTTTTATTGCATTAAAATGGTTGTTCATTCATTCCAGTACCACTTAATTAAGCAACCATTCTGCCCTCATTGTATGGATACACTACAATTTGTTTAGCCATTCATCAGATGATGGACGTTTGGATTGTTTCCACTTTTTGACTTGTGAAGAAAGACTGTTATTCTGCTAGTGACTCTTCTTCTGCTATGAGCATTCATGTACAGTTCTTGTTTTATTTCCATATGCTGTCATTTCTCTTGAGAAATTCTCAGGGGTAGGATTACTGGATCACATGGTAAGTACACATTTAGTTTTCTAAGAAACTACCAAATAGTTCCCTGAAGTGCTGGACCATTCTCCATTAGCACTAGGAATACATGACAGTTACAGTTGTTCCACGTCTCTGCCAACACTTGGTATTATCAGTCTTTATTTTTAATCATGCTGGGGTGCAGTGCTCATTGTGGTTTTAATTTGCACTTCACTAATGATGCTGAGAATCTTTTCCTTGGTGAAGTATCTATTCAAATCTTTTGCCCATTTTTATTAGGTTGTTTTTATTCTTATTATTGAGTTGCAAGTATTCTTTTCATATTTTAATACAAGATTTTTATGATAAGTACATTTTACAAATATTTTCTCCCGGGCTGTGGTTTGCTTTTCTTTGAGGCATGTCCAGTACCATTTCCTTCATCATGACCACACCTGAGGTTTATTTATTATCCCTCTGAGCCTCAGTTTTCTTATTTGAGCTTGAAATGAGCTTGAAAATCCTCAGCTAATTATTATTTGATTTTTATTCATTCCATCTTTGCTCACTCAGGTAGTCCTCTTTGGATATCACCTCATAGTATTGGCAACTGGTAGTTGGAAATAACTGTCTAGAGCTCAGGAAAGCATTTGGGACTAGAACTAAATCTTTTTGAAGTAATTAGCATGTAGATAACATTTGAAGTCCTGGGGCTGGTTGGGCTGACTGAGAGTCTTGTGTGTGTAGTGAGATGACCACAGTTGGAACTCTGGCCAATCCCAACACCTAAGGGATGGACAAAAGAAGAGGGATTTATGAAGAATAATGAGACTGTATAGACTAGAAGGAGGAGGAAAGGCAAGACAGAACAGAATCATAGAAGCCAAGGCAGGACATCATTACCCACTGAGCTGTGCTTTCAGTGGAGGCAGGGCAGGAAGGCCAATGATGGGGGGTTGAGAAGTAAGCAAGTGATCAGGTTTCAGGAGTATCAAGCATGTACTCCATCCCCCCAGCCCCACATTAATTTTGATAGAAATGGGGAGAGGAGATGGCAATAACAGCTTTCCTCAGAGGGTAGCAGTTGTGGAGGGAAATTTTTTTTTTATAGTGTGGGACAGACTGGGCATGTTCTTGGACAGATGGGAGAAAAACAATGGAGAGTGAATACTTGTAAGGACACAAAAGAGAGAGGTTAATGGAGAGTGTGAGTCCCCTGAGGAAGGTATGGCATCCAGAACTCAGGATGAGCCTGGAGTAGGGGAGTCAGGTGGCTTTATACTGTGTGAGCCAGCTGAGCTGGAACAATGTCACCCTTTATAGTTCTGTTAGAGCTGGCTAGGAGAGAAATTTGCATGCAAGTTGGAAGATACAAGTGAAGCAGTAGCCATTACTCTCTGAAAGTCATTGTGGTTAAATGGGTTGAGAGGTGGGTACATGCAGAGCTGTAGGGGGACACCAGCTTGTCTTCGCGATTTCCTGGTGGGAGTTAGATGCAGAATGTCAGAAAATTTCAGCTTGTCTTTACTGCCCTCAGCTCTGTGCTTAGCTCTTCTTCCTGCCTGCCTGGCCTGCTCTCCAACATCAATCCCAGACCCACAGCCAGATGCAGTGGCACCCTCCAAACAGTCTTCCAAAGACTTTTCCATCAGCTTTCCTTTGCAGACCCTCTCCAGCAGCTGGGTGTGCCCAACTGCCCATGTTCCTTTATGAGCTCCAACCTGACCACCCATTCCCATATTTCAGAAAGGTAGGATAGTGACTTATATTTGATCATCCAGCTCCCCCGTTTCGGGACCTTACTTCCTAGATTCTCTCACAGTTGTAGAATGTGTTCTTCCTACAGTAGATCTTTTATTCCATAATACTCACAGAATTTCAGCTTCCCTGATCGAACCCTGACTGATATGGGGTGGATGGGGCACTATTATTCAGATTGAGAGAAGGTACTAAGAATGGGTGCAGAAAAAGAGTAGGGGAGTGGATGTCAAAGGAATTTAGGTCACATGGTCTTGAAGTCACATGAAGATGTAGAAACCAGGTCAACTGCGGAAAAAGGTTAGGGTTAGGGTAAAGCTTGAACCTTGAAAAGGTTGGAAAAGCTCTAGAAAATAGTGTATAATAAATTGAATAATGAGTTAAAAGAACCCTTTGCTGGAGAAGTCAAGGGGTTGGGAGGCAGCTGGGAGGAATGACAAGGTAGTAGGCTTGAATTCTAGCCCTGGATCTATCCCTCATCAGCCTGGTGGCCTTGGATAAATCACATATTTTCCTCTCTGTGGCTCTTATTTGCCTATTTGTTCTACTCCTTCCTCTACTCTATATTCCAGGAAATTACATTCCCCAAATCTCAGGTCAAGTTCCAAATAGGCCTGGCCCATGTGTGGTGCTAGTAGAAGACTAGACAGGGGAGGAGGGAGGAAGCTGGGGTATCTGCCACCTGCTGTCCCACAGAGTCCTCTCTACAGCTCTGACTCTGAATAGCCTCTTCCTCCAGGGTCCCAGCTTCTGGCTAGCCAGCAGCCCCCTTCACGGTTCTTGCTGTAGCCAGAAGGCCTAGAAATGGTAGCAATCTCTGGGTTACACTTCAGCTCTTCTATCACCCATGTAATGAGGTCCCTGTAAGAAATCTTTTCTGTGTGAAATACTAGAATGGATTCTGTTTTCCTAACTGATGTATTCATCTGTACAATGGTGCTGATACTGTCTGCCTCCCGGGGTTATTGTGAGATGATGGCTGTATCCTATGGCATTTGGAGAAAAGTAGTAAGAGCTACACTCTTAACTGAGGCCCACCTCTCTGGGATAGCTACTACTGAGTGAATCCTGCTCCATGCAGACACTTTTCATTTGTTATGCATTGTTACTGCATACTATGTGACCCTGGGTGACTTAGCTCACTCTATGTGCTTTAGTTTCCTCATCTATAAAATGGGAAACTCTACCTTATAAAATGAGTGGGATGGGATCTTCCACATAAAGTGCTTAGAATAGGGTATGACACATAGTAACTATTAGTAAGCGTTAGTACAAATTTTAGCTGCTACTATTGCTTTTTAAAAATTATTTCATGGAAAGCTCAAGGAAACTGGAAATCAATGAGGTTACACACCTTGCTTAGGGTCTCAGAGACAGTAGGTTATAGGCTTGATCTTAGGTCCCTCTGACCTCAAAATTGTGCTCTTTCCTTTGCTCCCTTGCCAATGCTCTTTACGTCCAGATGGGCGGATAGGGGGCCACAACAGCAAGAGCTGCTACATTGAACAGCTCTTGGCTTCTCCTCTCCCCCTTCCCTTCCTTTGTATAGCTTCTATATTTAAACCCAAGAGAAACCAATGCAGGGCCCTAAGAACAGGATGAACTTGATCCTGGTAAGAAGTCCCCTAAGAGGCCCTGGCCAGCAGAAGAGCAGCCAGAGGTTCATAGAGGAGGGCAGCCACTGACCAGGGAGGGGGCATCTCTGCCTAGACAGACTCCCTCCACCACTGCTCTAGGAGCTGTGTGCATTCTGGAAGATTTTATTACCAACAGGCAACACTCAGCTTGGGTCTCTCCTCCCCCAATCCCTCTTCAGCCCAAAATATACTGAGCTGTGTTGAGGGCTAAGTGTATTTTCAGCCCTGCTGGGTCCTCAGGGAAATGGCTCCTATGGAGAAGAGCCAGGGAGCTATGAAAGACTTTGAACCCCTTTTCTAGCACCTGCCCCCCTTCCTCCCAAGTGCTGCTGCTTGGCAGGCAGCTACCATCTCACAAGCTTAGTGGTCAGGTCTGCTTCAAGGCTGGCATTGACCTGAACAACCTCCTCTGGCGTTCTCTGCAGACCAGTCATTTCGTATCTTTGGAATTCAATTTATACCTGTAACCCATTTGTCCCTCCTCTGCCCTCTTCTCCCTCCTCTCCCTCCCTCCAGTCCCCACTGGACTTACTACTCTACAAGGCCGGAGAATACAAATAACAGTAATAATAAGCCTGTGCAGGCTCACATCTGTTATCTCATTTGAGCCTCTTCTATGAGGTAAATACGTCAGACTGACAAGGAAGAAATTGAACCTCAGAGTGATGATGTAATCCACCCCAGGTTATGTAAGGAGAAAGAGGTGGAGCCCGGATACAAACCCCATGTGACAGGCTCCAAACCACAACTCTTAATCCTATGCCATGCTGACTTTGAAATGGTTGACGCTAATTTAGATGTTAAAGTTCTGGCTCTTTGTCTTAATAGGCAATTCTTACTGTCCTCTAGTACTGCATCAAAACGGGTTGACCAACCAACCAACCAGAAAGCCCATGTTTTCAGTAAGGGCTCATGACCTCTAGTCTAGATCTGGACTTTGAAATGCTATTAGGGTCTCCTCTGCCCCCATCGAAGGTACCATAAACATTTGTTGATTGCTTAATATGCACTATGCCCTTTTCTTGTACAACTCATTGTGAAATGGAGATTACTGTTGTCATTTTGCAGTTAAGATCCTGTTTAGGATTACACAGCTAGTTAATAGCAGTTGCAGAATCCACACTAGGGCTTCTCCAGGTGTAAAAGTCACTTAAAAAATATCTGGCTTTTCCTTCTGTGCCATACTGCATTACATTCTTTAATGATTATGAAGGAAAAGTTGTAGTGAAGAACCTGAGAATGCATTTTAACACTTCTCTTGTTGCTATAATTAACACTTGTCAGCTGGGATTGTTTTTGGCTGCATTAATAGAAACCTGACCACAGAGGCATAAACAAATAGAGTTACTTTTCTCTGGGAACAAGAGTCAGATAGGTGATCTAGACTAGTGCAACTCCTTGAGCAAATACTCAAGGACCCAGGCTCCTCCTAGCTTTCTGCTCTGATATTCTAAATACAGTTGGCCCTGAACAACACTGGGGTTAGGTGCCCCGGGCCCCCATGCAGTTGAAAATCCATGTGTAACTTCCGATTCCCCCCAAATTAACTTCTAATAGCCTACTGTTGACCAGGAGCTTTACTGATAATAAACAATTAACATATTTTACTGAGAGTAAACAGTTGATTAAACATATTTTATATGTTCTATGTATTTTGTACTCCATTCTTATAATAAAGTAATCTGGAGAAAAAATGTTATTAAGAAAATCATGAGGAAGGGAAAATACATTTATAGTACTATCCTATAAAAAATTTGCATGTAAGTAGAGATATGCAGTTTAAATCCATGCTGTTCAAAGGTCAACGGTATGCAACTTTTGTCTTTCTGGTTGCAAGATGGGTGTCTTGCTGCTAAGCATCAAGTCTGCACTTCAGGCAGGAAGAAGGGTAAAGGATAAAAAAGCTATATGACATTGTAGTCTGTTGCTTTCTATCAGAGAAACAATAAGTTTTCTGGAAACTCCACTCCATAGACTTTTGCTTACAACTAATTGGCTGGAAATGGTCACATGGCTATCTATGGCCATAAGGGTGTCTGGGATGTGAATACTTCTAGCTAGTACATGGCATCCTGAAACAGAGTTAAGAGTTCTGTTAATATGATAGAGAAAGGTGAGGAGATAGGGGCAAAAGCTTGCAGTGTTTGCTACCAGTTTGCACGAGTGTGTGCAGTAATAACCTGTATAATCCCTTACCTTGATCTAGGTTTTTAATTTTCCAAAACCACTTTCTTGTGTATTATCCCTTTTAGTCTCCCTTCATGAAAACCTTTTAAAGTAGCTAGGGTATGGATTATCAGGAGTCATGCAGGTAGAGGGGATGTGAAGCAGGGAAGGAAAGAAAGCCAGTAAAACATGCTTTATCCAATATATTGCTTTTGTGGGAGAATGGAGCATAAGCGCATTGGGAAATTCTAGGATCCACTGTTGAACATGCACCTCAGAGTTATTTCACCCAAGGTGCAAGGGAGCTATGATATTTATGCACTTTACTTGAATGCACTTTACTTTTGGGGGCTGCTAACTTCCTGGTATTTATTTCTGCCTGTCCACATGTGGACAGAAGAATTTTCAGTGGCCAAAGAGAGCCATGAAGCAGTTTCAGATACTGGCAGTTGGATGAAGGGCTGGTCTCAGTGGAGATGGTAAGGCTGAGGCAATAGGACTGTATGCTATATAGTCCACCCATTGGACTGCCTGCATCCACTTCTGCCCCAGTTCACTGCATATTCTTGCTGACTCTTCAGGAGTGTGGCCTATCATAATTCTAAAAGCAACACTGAACAAACAAACAAGCAAACAAAAACCCTGCAACAGAAGGGTCAATGGGATAGAGAGTCTCTGCCACCACAGTTGTCATTAAGGTCATATTGATAATCATCTCCCTCCTCTCGGCGCATTCAAATTTGACTTGCCCTTGGCTATCACTTCCACTCCTCTACAGCTCTTCACCAGTGGGGTAACCCAGATTCTCATCCCCAAGGTGTCAGAACTCTTGGTTACTGCTCTTCTCAGTCTAGTGTTGCTGTAATTGCTCATTTATTGTTACTCTGGTCATAGAAGTACTAAGAGGTGTCCCAGTAAATCTTCATACTCCTCAATGACGCTGATAGGTAGCAGCAACCCTAGCTCCTCATGATAACCATGGTCAATCATTGCTGCCAGCAGAGTAACATCTTTTAAAAATCTGCTTATCTACTGGCACGAGGAGTTCAAAATACCAAGAGAGAAAACATTTTGTACAAGTTCCCCAAGTGTGTCACTGGGAGTGATGGTGATAAAAGCCATTCCTTCTGTACTTTTATTCCTGGATCCATGTAGTCTACCTATGAGGCATGCAGCACCATGTAATGATCATTGGCTCAAAGTAGAAAGTGCATCTAGGAGGACAGCACTCTCACACTGGAAGGTGCCATCCCCCAGCTGGTGTTTTAGCTATGCCTTTAAGAGTTATTCCAATATTCTATCAAACCAGCAGCTTTGGATGCTGTCATATATAGTAGTATCAGTGGAGCTGATATATATAAATACCAACTATGGTCTTTGCCCAGTTAAAGAAACAAGGATGGTAGCAGCTATGAAGATTTTCTCCCTTGTTTGTTATAAATACACACACACACTCATAAACACACCCACACATATTTATATTCACACAGTGTTGTCTTTTTTTTTCCTCCCTCTCTCTCTCCTTCTTCCCCCTTATTTTATATAAGGATTAGTGTTGGTGATTAACATTAGTTTACAGAATATTAAGGAGTAATTGTGACTGAGTTTGAGATATGAATAAGTTCATATATGNTCCTCCCTCTCTCTCTCCTTCTTCCCCCTTATTTTATATAAGGATTAGTGTTGGCGATTAACATTAGTTTACAGAATATTAAGGAGTAATTGTGACTGAGTTTGAGATATGAATAAGTTCATATATGTGGAGCAAGGTGGCTGTGGATGCTGAGTAGCCAAAGGGGTGGACTGTGCTGGTTATTAAGCTATTATGGTCTTTTAGCTCCAGACCTATCATTTTTTGCTCCATTTTGGGATACTGGGACTGGGACCAGGAAAATACATTTCTCTGTTATTAGCTGGCTTCCTGTTAGTCTCTGCCAGACTGGAAAGCTGAAAGAGGGAGAAGGATTTCCTGCTCCCAGTGTGTTTGCTATTTCTGTTGCTGCCAGCCTGACGATAGCTTATTACCCTGGAAGCAGTAGTTGGTTCCCATAGCAGTTGGTTTCAGCTTTCAACCCCTTTTCATGCTCCTAGAGCCAACCTCTTCATCCCTTCTCAGGCCCAGAAGGGCCATGCTCCCCTCCTAGGGGTTTGAATCCCAGTGTCAGCATCACAGAGTATTAAAGGTGTGTTTGGAGGTGGGAGGCACTACCTTAATAACCTATGCATTCTACTTTTGAAAATATGCCCCACATATTTGTCCTTCAGAAATGACTCCTTCCTCCAGGGTCATAAAGTGACCCCAGGAAGAGGGCAGACTTCTGCCTCTAGGAATATAGCTACCTACCTCTGCTCTTATTGGAATCAGAAAATACTCTGTCCAAGCATAGTCCAATGGGAAGTCCCAGGGGCCTTCCAGGCCTAGGAGGGAGACAAGGGCTACACCTGAAGTTCCCCAGTGCAACAGCAGAAGAGAACAAAAGGGCAGGAGAAGGCTGGATGCCATTACCCTTAACCTACACACAGTCTGAAACAAGAAAAGTGAGGTGGTGGTCTATGCTGACCTTTCTTTCCAGCTGCCTGGCAGGCTTTCCCCTGGAAAATGAAACTTTCCACAGTGTCTGTCTTAATTATGCACGGACACAGTTGATTTACATATCCAAATACTCAGGGCTGTGGAGCGAACAAATAATTGCTGTCTGGTGGTTGGCTGCAGAAGAATGAAAAAATAAATAAATAAAGGGCAAGTCTTCCAAAATCCTCTAGCTTGTGTACTAACCTATCACGATCAACTTCCTCCTAACAAAACCGTGAGGTGTCCAGAATTAGCTGAATTCATTTGTCTTTTTTTTTTTAATCATTATTCTGACCCCATTACCAGGCCATACCAGAAGTCTTCCTATATCTTCACACACTCCTTGTTGCCCCTTTTCTTAGCCTATCAGAGAATAATCTGCTAGATTAAGGCACTAGCTTAATATCCTATGCATTCATGATAGGTTATGATAGGCCCTTGGAAAATCTCTGTATTGCTTGGACCTTAATTTCCCCTTTGGTGAATAAGGAATTTGAACTAGGTGATCTTTAAAGACATTTCCAGCCTCATAAATTCTAAAGCTGTATGTTATGGACCAAATTTTGTGTCCCCCTCAAAATTCATATGTTGAATCCCTACTCCCCAGTGTTATGGTACTTAGAGATGAGGCCTTTGAGAGTTAATTAAGGTTAGATGAAGTCATGAAGGTAGGGCCCTAGTATGATGACATTAGTTGCTTTGTAGGAAGAGACACCAGAGAACTCTCTCTCGGCCATAGGAGGGCACAGCAAGAAGGTAGACAAGTCAGGAAGAGAGCCCTCACATGAAATTAAACCTCAGTGGATCTTGATCTTGGACTTCTCAAGAAGAGAGTCTTGGTATTGAATGCAGGCATGAGGGCTGAGGCTGCAGTCTGTCACAGGGGCCATGGCCTGCCTCCTTGTGGATCAGCTGCCATGGCAATTGTGATGGACACCAGGGCTTCAACAGTATCTGCAGCATATCACTTTTTAGGTTGGGTGGTAGGTACATAGACAATCATTTTTTATACCTGAAATATTTCAAAATTTTAAAAAATCATGTTGCAGAAGAATTTCATGACACAGGAAAATATTCACGAAAAAAGTTTTAATTAAAGTAAGTCTGATTACAAAGCAATTTATTTAGAATAAGTCCAATTTTGGAAAAAAAGTTAAAAATATCAGTTATTTGCTTACGTGATGAGATTTAAGTGTTCTTTTTATTTTGCTATCTTTTAAATATTCTATAAGAAGTATGTATTATTTTTATAATTAGAAAATAAATCATTAGATTTCCTAATGTGATTTACTCCTAAGCTTGAAGTCCTCTCAGTACAGTATTTGACTTTCCACAAGGCACTTAATTGCTCCTGTGGGCAATTTGAGCCGTCCATCTTCCTTCAGTGTCTCTGAGTGATTCCTTTACATCCTTTCACAAAAATCTGTGTTCTCTGTCTTCTTTACTTGAAGGAGTCTGGCTTTGTGACTATGGAAGGGAGGCTGTGTTTTTCTCAAAAGTGTAATGGAAAGCCGGGTAAAGGCATGTATAAAGATAAAAAAGCTGCAAGACCAGATGTAACCTTAGTGCTTCATGTTGATTGTGGATCCACATAAATGTAATGTGCCCCTAAGTGCGCAGAAATGGTGCTTTATGGCTTTATGGCCACCACATTCACAAACATATTTTGTAGGCCTAACCACAATTTGCTGTTCCTACGATAAGACGCTATTGCAAGGTCCTCTGCCTTTGCGTTTGCATCCTCTCTTCTCCAACTGTAAAGATTCTACGTGGTCCATCTGAAGTGCCTCCTCCTTGAAGCTTTCCCTCAAATCCAGGAAGAACTAATCACATCATCTCTGCTCCCAGAGCACAGTGTACACATACCTGCCATTTTCATAGGTAGTCTACAGTGTGTATTAGAGTATAGCTCTGTTTTCCCCACTAGAACATGACCTTCTCTGTGGTGGGAGCAGAGTCTTACACATCTCTGTGTACTCAGCATTTAGCACCATGCCTGGCACAGAGTAGGTGGTCAACTTGGTTGACATGATGTAAAAGCAAGCAAGGTGGTTAATTTCATCTCCATTTGAGAGAGGTGTAAATGAAGCTCAAAGATGGATGAGTCAACTTGCCAAAAATCTCTCAGCTAGTAAATGGTGAAGTTGGGATTTGAAGCTAGGTTAGTTTGATTCCCAAACCTGTGCTCATCCATCACCATGATTAACAATCATTTCTATTATCATCACCACCAACATTACTATCATCATCATCACCATCATCATCATCCTCATCTTCCTCCTCCTCATCTTTCCAGTGACAATATTGGTCCAGGAATATAAGAAATGCTGTAGTTGAATTAATAAATGTACTCTTATTATCATTTTTACTATCATCACTCTCTCCCCTCTTCCTATGTAATGTAATTCCTCTCTCATACCTCTGGACTCAAGCATGTGTTGACTACCAAAGCTTTCCAGTACATTTTAAGTTCCTTTGTATCTACTGTGGCAGTTAGCACAATTCAGACATATCAACACTTAATAATGGATGTATTGTCTTGTTGCCCTTCATGTTCTAGAATGAGGAAATGTCCCCCAGCTGAGAACTCAGCACACACCAGGGAAGTGGGTGCACAGCTTGGCCATATGCCGAGGACAATGCTGTCTCTTTCCACATCTCCAACTGAATGTTTAAAGTTAATGTGGTATAGTGGAAGGAACCCTGAACTTGAGAGTCAAAGCTCTTGGCTTATGCCCTTTTTCATTGACTTGCAAAGTAAATTTGGACATATCCCATTATATTTTTAAGTCTCTTAGTTTCTTCAGGTATGAAAAGAGGAGAGGTAATATTTCTGACTTCCTTCACAGGTATGGTATGAAGGCTTACATAGGATCATATGTGTGAAGTTGATTTTCTCTCTGAAAAGTCCTCCGCATGGGCAAGGCATTCATACTATTAAATGTAAAGGGAATAGAGATATGGGCTAATGAAACAACCTATCTTCTCCTCACTTCTACCCAGCATTTTGCTAAATCATAGATCTTAAGCTCACTTTCCTTTTTCAGAACCATCCTAGATTCTAGTATCCTCTGTGTGTGTGTGTGTGTGTGTGTGTGACAGAGAAAGGGAAAAAGAGAGACAGAGATAGAAGGAAAGAGAGAGAGAGACAGAGAGAGAGAGAAGGAGATAGAGCTGTATTATTCTGGAATTCTGGAAAGCATGTCCAAAGGGAATCTTAGGATTTGACTCCTATACATGGCAGCTCTTGTTTGATAGTGCTATTTTAAACAGTTCTCAGTTGGGAGGCTGGCAGCTCTGATTGCTTTTCAAAGCCCTGTCTTTTATCACTGTTTTCTTCATGCATAAATCCAGGCTGTGTCCCCACCTTCTGTTTCTTTTTTGTCTTTGAGTTGAGAAGTAAGCAAGATGCAATTTAGTAGCTGGGCTAGAGGGGGACCGGGTTGCTTCAGAGACATCATTCGTTTAATTGACTTGTTTGCTTTTGGAGGAGTTATGTTCAATCTGAGTTGTTTTCCCTTAACTAGATGTTGGTCGTGCTTTTTTTCTTGTTGTGTTTCTTCCTTTTTTTTTTTTTTCCCCTTGTCAAACACAATCAGCATTGGTTCTGATGGAGCATAGGCCTGGCTTTGAAGGAAACAGTCTTTCTTCTCTTTCCTGAAATTAGAAGGAGGTGGTACTCCACACTTGGCTGCATTTGGCTGATGGCCGAACTTCTAAATTTTCAGCTGTTCTCATCCCCAAGGTCAAGCTTACCCAAAGCTTCCTATCCCCACATTTTCTTACTCCCCTTGCCTCATCTGCAGAGAGATAGTTAAGGCTCCTGAGGGGATCCTTTCAAACAGGTGTTTATGTTCTTAAATTTCTAATCTGGATATTTCTGGAAACAGGTAAACAGAGCCTTTGAGTTCAGCTGAAAGGTCTTAGCAGCAGGGAGTGGGAAATTTACCTGCAGAATAAAAGACTGAATTAGGTTTGGCAACTTTCAGTCAATAGAGAAACATAAGAAACTGTTCAACACAGTCTCTGACAACTAATTGGTCTCATAAAAGTTTATGGGTAGAAGGAAAGGAGGGAGACTAGAAAGAATTGAGGGAGGGGAGGAGGGACATTTCTTTTCCTGGTGCCTTCTTTACCTGCTATCTATGTTGGGTTTCAAATGTCCCAGTCCTGGGCTACCTTCCCTATCTACGCATTCTCTCTAGATTCCTGTTACCCAAAATGAGGTCTCCAGACCAGCAGCAACTGCATCACCTAGAGCTTCTTAGATGTGCACGCAATCAGGCTGTACCCCAGACCCACTAAATCAGAATCTGGATTTTAACAAGATTTGAATACCCATCAACACACTTAGTCTTACCAAGTCAAATGCATTTGTCGACTCTTAAGTATGCTTCTTTAATCCTGACACTCTCAGGAACTTTAGATTCATGTATCTAGATGCCCATTGCCTATTGGACTTTGTTACTTGAAAGTCAAGTAAGTAAGTCATCTCAAACTTCATATGACTAAAAGACAACTCTTTTTTTTTTTAAAGATTTTTTTTTAAAAGATTTTATTTATTTATTCGACAGAGATAGAGACAGCCAGCGAGAGAGGGAACACAAGCAGGGGGAGTGGGAGAGGAAGAAGCAGGCTCATAGCGGAGGAGCCTGGATGTGGGGCTCGATCCCATAACGCCAGGATCACGCCCTGAGCCAAAGGCAGACGCTTAACCGCTGTGCCACCCAGGAGCCCCTAAAAGACAACTCTTGAACCTCTAAACTACTTCTCCACTTTTTCTCTTCCCCAGAAATGGCACCCCACCCAAAGATGTACCTGTTATTTTTTGTTTCTTTCTTTTCCTCACACCCAGCATTAAATGTACCAGCTAGACCCGTGCATTATTCTTGTAAACATGTACTCAGTCCTCCCACTTCTCTCTATTCTCACTGCTGTAGACCTAGCTCAAGCCACTCATCATTCTTGAATTACTATTCACTTCTACTTTATCTCATATCATCCATTTGCCAAAAGCTGGAGAAATCTTTTTAAAACAAGCTTCTTGTCACCTCTCTGCTTAAAATCTCCCAATGGCTTCCCATTTCATTTAGAATATAACAAAGGAAAATCTTTAATTTAATGAAAAAATCCCATGAGATCTATGACCTACCCACCTTCCTAACCCAAACTTGTATCACTTACCCCCTTTTTTTACTTTGCTCCACCCACACAGGCCTTCACCTCAGGGCTTTTGCATGAGCTATTCTCACTGTCTTGAGTGCTCTTTCTTTATCTTAACATACTGGCTCTTTCCTTATTACTTAAAGCATAGCCCGAATGTCATCTTCTTAGAACAATCTTTCCTGATCATATAACCTAATTTGTTTCACTTACTTTCTATGATTATAATCTACATAGTGCTTGCCACTGATTTTTGTATTGTTGGTTATGTATGCATGCATATATTTTTTATATTTCTCCCCTAGAATATAAGTAAGTTCCCTTTGAGCAGATCTTGCCTGTCTTATACCAGCCATAGTGTTGTGGTACACAAACAGGGAAGGTGCCTGCTGATTTTCGGCAATATATGTGACAATATTATTTTGCTTATAGATTATTGCATAGAACTTTTCTGGTTGCCTAGAATTGGCAACCATATCTCAAACCTGAGGCCAAAGGGAAATCAAGTTCCAAATGAACGAGGGCAGACATTACTTTGAGAATCTGGAAACCTCAACCATCATTTTAGTTCTTCTCAATATCTATCTAGTTATATAAAACTTTCATAGATCAAAGACTGAGGAGGAGAGGAGTATGACCATGGTCAGAAGTTATTGAATTAGGAGGAGTACTTTTCTTTCTCTCTTCAGTGGCTGTTCCCTCCAGGCAAGTGAGGGGATTTCCAAGGGAATTACAGAGACTGGGATGCTTTCAAGAAGGGGATATTGGTATCTCATTTTAGGATGTGCTATTCATTGTTACGGTGGAATGGCTTATCTGACCCTTGCCTGTATAAGCAGGGTGTCCTTAAGACTTTGCATTTGCCTATGATAGAAGCATCACTTGGTTTCTTACAACACAGGAAATATTAATGGCAACCAGAGTTATTCAAGAATAGAAAGAAGCAGCCCTTGATAAGAGATACACTATAGTATCTCTCCCTGCACCCCACCATTGCAGAGGAGGAAGAGAATGAGGGGAAGGGAAGTGTTCAAGGAGCATACCAGCCTTCTCTTCACCCACAAGTCCCTCATCCATAAGCCTGCTTAGGGAGAGAGTGAGAGGAAGAAGTGAACATCAGACTGGGATGAGATAACTGGGCATTTTCATTCATGAGAGTGACCAGAAAGCTCAGAGGTCTGTCAGAAATATTATTAAGGGGTAGACTTATCAGAGCTTAAGAGGAAAGAGTGTAGGAGAAACATAAACTCTTCCATGGTTGCATCCCATCAACTACAATCTGGTCAATAAACCCGCTACAAATTTCCACTGACAGACCACAAAGTGTACACTCTATCCAGAGGTAATCAAGAGCTGCACATAGAGCCCTTCCCATTCATATTTGCCATTGTGAGAGAGCACAGAGCCAAAACAGTTCTACTTTCCAGATGTGGACTGGCTGGTGAATTTGGCGAAAGACTCTTGGTAGGGTTGTGCTTGCGTTTGCTTTCCTCAGTTTCATTTTTATGTCCCTTTAAAGTCTGTAGGACAACTCCCCATCACCCTGTGCTTTAGATCAGAAACCACTTCTTGGTTATTTTGTAATTTTTTCTAACATCTGGGACAGTACCTGGCACACAGGAGACCCTCAATAACTACCTATTGAGTTAATCAGGAAGTGAATTTAGAGATTCAGTTTATTGTTATAGCTAGACCAGGTGAGTTTTAGCTGAAAAATTAAATCAACTAATTTAGGGTGAGAAAATTAGAGATTTCAGTGATGCTATTTGCTAGTTGTATGAATTTTGACGAGTCACACATTTTTCTTAGCTTTGGTCTTCTCGCCCATAAAATAGCAACAACCGTATCTGTGTCACAGGTTGTTGTGTGGGTCAAATAGGGTAGCACCTATGAATGCACTGAGTGCATGACAGTTATCCCGAAATGCATTTTTGAAGCTGTAGATTCAAGCGTAATCTACCCTCCACAATTGTTTGACAATGTTCCCTCCTCCCTCTCCCTTCCTCCTCCTCCATGTCCTCCTAGATTATAAATGCAGACTGAATTCACCCTCTCAGACACATAAGAGACACGTGTGAGTAGGCCGAAAGACCTTTAAGAAAAGACCAATATTTGCATATCTATTATAACTACTCACTGTTCGACTTGTTTCATTACAATTTCTATTTGGATAATATGTAAGGTCAATACTGTCAGTGTTCTGGAAAATTCATTTTTTATTAAAGCAAAATGCACTGTATTTATAGAGATAACACCTTAAATGCTGTGAGGGAAAGTGCACCAATTACACTTGTTCCCTAGGTGGGGCAAGTTTACATGCTCCACGTATATCAAACAACACAAGGAGAGGGACCTTTGCCTGTGTTGATGTGTTTCAAGTGTTATCCTTTGGCTGAACTTGAATAGGTCTGATGCCTTGACCATCCTTTCTTATACACCTGGAAGCACTGAGATAACCATATTGAGCAAAGAGAAGAACACAAAGAAAGCTTTCTTGTCTGCATCTCTGCATTAGTTTGTCCCCACTGCATTCCTGTCAGTCTCATGAGCTTGCTTGTCTCTCCCATTAGACCCATACTGGATAACTAGGTACAATGTCAGCACATACTAGAGTCTCAATAAATATTTACTTAATGAGTGAAAATGAATGCCTGACACAAAGCAAGAGTTGTCTGTTGAATTCTCTAAAGGAGATGAAATGGCATAGTGAAGAAAAAATACAAAAAGACTTCAAGCCAGGAGATCTTGAATTCAGATCCTGGTTTTTTTTTTTTTATTACTTAATGTGGCAATTTATTTAGCAAAATGAAATTCAATTTCCTTTTCATTAAATGAGGGAAATACTTGAGGTGATGATCCTTTTACAGTTCCTGGTACATAGAAGATAAAATGCATTGCAAATCCAATTCCCTTCACATCTTCCTTTTGATTAACAAGAAAGTACAATTGTTGGCATTTTTTTTTTACTGGCCATTCCATCCTGTCTTGTTAACAAATATAATTAAAATATGGCAAATCTTTTCATGTATGTGTTTTGTGGTATTTCCCACAAAGGTTTTACCTTCTGTTTTTCTTTTTGTCCCCCTCTACTAATTTCAAACTCAATGAACGATTGGCTGGCCTTATTATTTAGGCATTGTGAAGTCCGAGGTTCCTAAAGCAGAATCTTCTGAATTCTGTGAAGGCATTAATGTCAAGGTAGTAGTGGAGCTCTCTAGTTTATTTTACTGTATCAAATGTTTACCTGTTTCAAGGTTTCGTGTGCTAATTCAGATGTCAAATCTAGGTGTGGTTGGCTGGAATGAAATCAACTCAAAATTGCAACCTTGTTTATCTCCTGGTGATCAAAACCTCAATAAGTGTTTTATTGTATTTGAATCATTAAAAGAATGGGAATTTATTTATCCCTTAAAAATATATTTCAAAACATGGGATTTGTGAAATGGACATGAATAAAGAAAGAAGCCTTTGGAAAAAGATGCTTTGTGGTTTCCTAGCATAAATCTAGTCCTGCAGCCTTGCGTAACTCCAGGCAGTGGTGCTTATGCAGACTACAACGTGAATGGTGCCTCCTGAAATTGTGCAATGTGTTGGACTTGGCTAGGCTCATTTTTTCCTGGTAATGTCCTGTTACTCTGCTGGGATGAGGAGGAAGAGGACAGTGTGGAGAATTAGAACTGGCATCCAATCGCTGTTGCCCTTCATCAAATCCTTCAACTCTTGAGTCTAAGTTCATTCATCCCTAAGAGTCAGTTCCTTTATTTATAAGCGTTAGAAACATACCTAAGGTCTGTTTACTCGGAGTCTGAGCAAATCAACTGGTGACTGATTCTATTTATTCATTGACATTTTTCAATCTTCCATAAATATTTTCTCGTTATTGTTAATAGGAAGATTGGATTACAGACTTAATTTCAAGTACAGTACTTTGAAGAACATCAGCATGTATGCTCAAATTGCTGTTTCCCTCCATTGTGGTCCCAGCACTGATGATTTAGAGGAGGCAGTGGAGGTTTCTGGGCAGAAGAAGAAAAGTGGGGGTTTCAAAAGGAAATCAGTGTGTATCAGCCGGAGGCCGTGCCTTCCATGTGCTATTACAATAACTCTATGAGTCAGGCCAGAAAGACATGTCTAGGAAAAGAGGGTACCCTTCGCAGGCCAACAATGTGGCATACTTTCACACTGATGGGTTTAAAGGAGTGGCTGGTGCCACAAAGTGGAGGAGACCCAGTGACAGGGCTGGTCAGTGGCTCCTCATTTGTCCAGAGCAATTCAGCAGTTCCCCTCTGTCCCTTAACTTGAACGCTCACCCTACTGGCTTCCTCATGCATTTTCCCCACCTGCAGGAGCAGTCCTGTAGTTACCCAGATTCGCCCTCTTGAGAAGACTGTTCATCCAGTAAGACTCAAGCAGTCCCTTTAGTGGTCTCAACTGACCCCACCCCTTCCCAAGAAGATCAAAATTGTGCTTTGTTCTTGTAGATTGCTAAGATTTTTGTAAACCGGGGGAGACTCAGTCTTGCAGGATTGTGATCTCTGTAAGTTAAGTATTTGTTTTTCCTTTCCTTAGCTTTAGGGCAGCCAGGAGTGCCTGAGGATGAGTAATATCACATATATACCATCTAGGGGGTTGTGGGGTGTCAACTTCTGCTTGGTCCTCAGCTTGCCTTCTGTTCCCTCATCAGAATCAGAGAATCAACATGTTGGATTATTGAGTGCAAAGACCTCATTTCCAAGGTCGGAAAACCGGGCCCCAAGAAGACAAGGGTGATACCTGAGATCCTATAGCTAAGTTAAAGGCAAACCCAAGCAATGATGTGGTTTTGGAATATAGGTGCGGTTCAGTGGGGTGGAGTCCAGAGCAGAGGACCAAGAAAGTATTTTTGAGATGTCTTTTGTGCAAAATGGAGGTTTATTAAAGCAAGGTGACAGGATCCATGGGCAGAAAGAGCTGCTGCCCGGGGGTTGTGAGGGGTGGCTGATTATATACGATTGGGTTGGGGGAGGTAAGGAAAAAGAGAGGTTTTCAAAAGGATATTCATATGTTAAAGAGGACCTACAAGATACCGGAGGACTTGCCATTATCAAGTTAAGGTTGTTTTTCCCCTCTAGCAAGAAATTAACATTAAGATGATGGGAGCTTCCTGGAAGAATGTCACACATGTCCCACCCAGGAGTGGGGGGTGGGGGTGGGGG